>NW_006531964.1:0-156369 GCF_000263375.1 Wallemia mellicola CBS 633.66
CCTAACCTAACCTAACCTAACCTAACCTAACCTAACCTAACCTAACCTAACCTAACCAGCGTCTAATCCTTTCTTGATTGATCCCTTTCTATCGTCGAATCCAGCCAAAATGGCAGGATTCCTTGAAGTCAATTCAACAAGTTGGCCAATTGGAAAATCTAATCCACCTCCTTTCTGAATTTTAGTGTAAAGTGCTTGGAATCCTAAACCAAGCGAAGCAATACCACCCCAGCCATCGAGGAAATCACCTTTATCAATCTTTTTTGTTTCTGCATCAGCTGGTGAATGGTCAGAAGTGATGAGATCAATGTCACCATCTTTGATTGCTTTCCATAATAATTGATTGTTGGCTGAATCACGAACCGGTGGCGCTGCCTTATATTCTACTCTAGCTGATGGTATTTCTTCTGAATTAAAGTATAAATAGTGGAAGCAGGTTTCAACTGTTAATTTCATTCCATCTGCCCTCGCTTGTCGGATCATTGGCAAGGCTTTAGCTGTTGAAAGATGTACAATATGTACATGTATATCTGGGTATTCCTTCATTATCTCTATTAATGTACTAATAGCTTCTAATTCATATTCCTCCGGATGTGTTAAAAGATATGTTGAATATTCTTGTGTGCTTTTTCCTTCAATGTTTTTTTCAATCTTTTCATCAATCTTTTTTGTTTCTTTCTCTGCATGGAATAACATTGTCACATTTTTGCCACGTTTGGCCACATCTGTAAGTTCTTTGAAAGCCATTTTGATATCTTCTGGTGAGACACTACTGAACTCCTAGGAAGCATTGTCAGATCATCCCTTTTTCAAAAAGAACACTCACGTCAACACCACTGTCAATCATAAAACTCTTGAACCCAAATACACCTTCTTGCTCCAGAAGAGCTTCGAGGTGTTCCTCATTACCAGGCACACTACCTGCCCAGAAACCGATATCCGAGTGAATTCTTCCTACAGTTGCATCTTTTTTTGCATCAAGTCCTTCAATTGTTGTAGTTGGTGGAATAGAGTTCAATGGCATATCGATTAAAGCTGTGACACCACCTGATAATGCTGCTTGCGTTGCAGTATCAAATCCTTCCCATTCTTCACGGCCGGGATCATTGATATGAACGTGACTATCGACCAAACCTGGCAAAATAATGTCTTTTTCGTCAACTTTAACAACATCACCAACTTCCTTGTCATTTCTTATCCCTCCGAAGACGTCAAATATTTTTCCAGATTGATCATCGACTTGGATTGTTGCAGGTTGTGGTTCGTATGAGGTTGGTAAAATTGCCTTTTCTGCTAAAATGGTATAGATTTTAGCTTCTACAGAGAAGAGCAAGTTTAATGTTGCGAGACCTGCAAACTTGTTCACTATCTTCATGGTTATTAATCAAGACGAATTTACTGCAAAGATCTTCTTATATGATTCTCTTGAAGAACTCTCGTCACTTCTCTGATTACCTTGGCAATGATGTAATTATCTGATTACCTCGACGTGTTTTCCCATAAAGAACTGTATAAAGCTTCAATTTTTATTGATATTAACAAACTAAGTGCTGACATATTATCTAATTCCGATAAAACTTGTATAGAGTTTGATACACGTGATTAAATGAACATTTGCATACAACAAGTTGATGTAAGACATTGTGAATATAAGACTTCTTTCCCGTAAAGAGCTTTTAAATGATGGAACGTATTTTTTATGCAAGGTATTCGATAGCAAAGGATGTATGAGTATAAAATTACCTATGCCAAGCGGTCATTTGATTTACATGGAATTTATAACTTGTAACTAACGCTATCTTCGGGTATCATAGATGTAAACGCACCATGAGTATGGAAAAAACGAAAACATTTTTATGATAATATTGAAAGTATGATACCAAATACTACCTTACTGATTTTCTTAAACATTTTCATCAGACGATCTAACTACGTCATTCTAAGCTGTGGTCCCAATTCGGAGGACCCGATTCGGAGATTCCAACTCCGAGCTATACTGGGACATTCCTTAAAATACCAGTACAGGAAGCTCGTCCTGCTCTATGAGCATTGTGAACAAAAGTAACCGGAACATCATATCCACAACTTGAGGAACTTATGAGCTTGATAATTCAATCCAATTCGAGTTAACTCACTACCATTCTTTCTACCAATCCCTACTAAATTGTTGAATATACGTAATGAACCTAGTATAGAATCAATAGTGGAAGGAGCCATACGTTTAAAATGCAACCTGAAGGTATTGACAATCCATATACTTCAAGATTTAGTCCTTTTTGAGGCTACACTAAGATAACATATACAAAGTTCACACTGAAGAAATGGTATCTAGCGTTTTGATCATAACTCGCTTTAATTTCTTAGTTCATTAAAGTTTTCACTTTGTTTCCATAATAAAGTGTGTAATCACTGTAAAAAGGAATGACCTGATTTTTTTAAATATGAGCCAAATATATAAAAGGAATTTACCAGCTCAAAGTTACTCATCAATCCTGTTGGACTCAAGTCTGGATAATCAATATTACCTTCGTCTCAGCTAATACCCCTCCAGGATTATACAACATACTGCAACTGAGGTTTGGTAGCAATACATTCTCCCTCGAAGTGAAAAAAATCGCGTATAACGCATGTCTCCATCTTCATGATATATCACTGATTCTATCCAAAACAAAGCTTTTCAATAATGCATAACAAAGATCTTTGCACCATAATCTTCAAGTAGTCTTATGATGGATCCTTTTCTCACATACAATATATAAATAATTTTTTTATATAAGTGCCCATGCTCTATTCATCTTCATCTGAGTCGATCATCCTTCTGCGTTTCGCTACCAATTTAGTTTGAGAAATACCAGCATCTTCGTCATCAAAATGTGGGGATGATTGCGACCTTTGTGTTATAAGCTCTTGATTATCTTGATTATCTTGCTTATCCTGTGTTTCTGGCACAATCTGTATCTCGTGTTCGACTTCCCTAACCTTCCTCCTTCTAGCCACCAATGATAACGATTCATCCGGAACCTCAGAAACCTGTGCAGCCTTGTTAGCACGATCACGCAACTCTTCTTCCTTCTTGAAGAATTCTTGTAAAGATTCCTCATCTGCTTCGAGTTAGTTCACTTCGAAGATTGTCTAGTCAACCTACCCTCGTCACTATCTTCGATAAATTTGGCTGATAGGTAGCTCTGCATTTGCTCTTGACGAGCGGTCCGTTCTACCTGCTCGCCATTTTCGCTTCTTCTGCGTGAACGCTTTTTGCGCTTATTTGCAGATGTCTGAGCAGCATCTGGGAACTCAGGGTCAAATTTCTGTTGTAAACGGTCAGAAAGAAGCTTTAAAACTAATTCACTAACATTGTTATTATCATCATCATCAGACAAGCCAGTTTTTCTGTCGTCCTCCTGCTCAATCGTTCCTTTGCTTCTAGTATGTGAACGTATAGGGAACAGTGCTTCCACGTATAGCATAGGATTCTCTGTTGCAGCTTTGAAGAACTTTTTCAAAATGAACTCGATCAACTTCATCAAGTCTTTGTAAGGTCCTGAGTGATAATTAACTGCTGATTTGACGACTTGCTCTTGCACGATGCGGAAAGTATTAAGTGTAGACACCTGAGTACGTTAACATCTCACAGAAATCATCAAAGCTTCAGACACACTTTGTAGAAAAGCTCCTCTCCTTGAGCTCGCACAGACTGTCTGTACAGCAGATTTACGACATGTTTAAGTTGATCTAAACTGTGGAATTCCAAATGACGCTCTAGATATGAGAGGCACGTCTTAACAATGGTTTCCGTAGCGAACCTCCTTTCATAAGATGAAAACATGAACTTGTGTTCAGCAACTGATGGTGTATCCCGTTGAAATTCGGCTTCTTCCTCAGCGGTTGTCTGCATATTAGGCTCATTCACTGACATGAATTTTAGTATGAGAGATGATAATACATGATCAAACCCACTGTCGTCGGCACCACGGCGTTTCGAGGATTTCCGTTTCCGTACGAACATATATGCTTTGCTTTTGCTGAACTTCTCTAACATACGCAAGAACACGTAAGCTAAATGGACGATCGATTCCAGAAATCTAGTTTATGTGAGTAGTTTCTAATGATTCAGGAGAAACTCACTTTATACTTTGATCTTTGTACCTTCCCATTACCATTACTACAACATCCATCACATCTCCACTATAATAAAGCTTATCTTGGAGAACCTCTGCAATTTCAACGATACCAGGTGCTTGAGTACATCTAACCATCTCATCGACTAGTAACAACTTGAAGGATCATCAATTGGAATGACTGTTGAGAAAAGAAGAAGCTACTTACAATTTGTATGAGACAATTGATAGCACAATGAAGTTCTTTCCATGACGGTGGCTGTTCATTGATTTCAATTCATATAATCCACGCTCAACCGCACTATAACCCACCTTGTCATCAACTGTGAGTGCCATCCTAGCCGAAACATAACCGACCGTCGTTGGGTCCACCATACAGCTGACTGACCCAACTGCCTTCTCAATTTCCGCTTCGGGTATTTTGCTGATGTCCTTGCGACGCCATTTGGTGTTGAAGAATTCTAAGAAGAAGGCTGACAGAGAAAACCATCGTGCCTTATCGGTTTCCCTAATCTTAGGTCTCTCCATTCTGAAGTCTTTTAAGAGGGTTGTAAAGAAGGCTATATAAATGTCAGCTTGAGATATAGCAATTACGCGAACATACTATCATATGAGGTCTCTATAAATGTTTCGGCCAACTCCTTCAGGTGTTTTCTTGCATTATTGCTGAGGTGTACTTCACCAGAGTTGTCCTATAGGTATCTGTTAAGAAATCTTTAGATGAAAACACGCCCACTGACTTGGTCTTTTGCCCTCTTGAAAACTTTTTTCTTGCCTACATCCATACTCTGATCACCCGTTGCAGTGATAGCTGATTGCCTTGACTGAACAAACCGATTACTGCCAGATAGAACACTAACAGTCGTACCAAAACGACTATGTCTTGACGTGTTGCTCCGACTGTTTAGCCTTTTTTGTTTACTCTCCACTTCGAGGAGATTTGAAAGCCCAGCAGATGATGCCTGAACGGATTAGTTAAGATGCTAGTACGTGCATCCATATAGTACTGACCTTAGTTGGATCAAGCGTCAGATCGTCCGCTCTAATACCTCTGAATATGGAATGGAAGATCTCGAGAACTACGACATTATAGTTGATCAATTCTCGTTGATCTGATGACGAAGCAAGAGTATTGAAAAGCGAGAGAATCTCGAACGAATGCATTTGCTCTATCAACTCTGACTGTAAATTTGGATGAGCGTCTGTGTCTTTGATGGCGAGAATGTTACGGAAAGTATGAAGAATGAGTGCGACAACCTGATCATCACGCTGTGTACGCTCGCTAGTGATACTTAAGAGAGAGCAATCATCAATGAACCTAACTTACAGTCTAGATTTTGCTAGACGCGGGAGAAGAACTTCAAGGAAGTGCTGTACTGTCTTGTTTTTAACGATGGCTAGTTTATAAGCCTGTTGGGCTTGAATAAATGAGGTGTACTCGAAGTTGGCCACCTTATGCTCTTCTTCACGATCTACAAGTTCCTTAAACTCTTCCTCGATTGATATTGGCCAAGTCAAACACGAAATTAAATCAGTTGCAGCGAGTGCTATACGATCTCCGGCAGCTCCCCTGTTTACTGAGAGTGCAAGTACTGGTAAAAGATCATTTATGAGCACATTTGACTTGTGCAATATTCTCGCTACAGTGCGATTTGGGTCGTCGTCGTCTTTTCGCCAGAATTTCTTGAGATCTTTCAAACAACCTGAATGATGTGAGACAGAAGAATATTTAGTAATTGTTCACTCACCTAAACACTCATCACCGAGCTTGTATTCTTGTGATAGGCTACCATCAGCGAGCTTCGTTGCTTCGATACCACCAACAGCAGAAATTCTAGATATTATTGGCTCACTATAGAGTTCTCTAAGGTCGATATAACCGCCCTCATCCTCAGAATCTGACATTTCGATCTTGACAGCGCGTTATCAGGATACGCGTAGACGTGAAGTTCTCAATGACGAACATCGATGAGCTAAGGAAAATGAATCTAAGTGAACCACTTGAAATATTTCCATTAGAAGTTTGGGAATTAATTATGTGCTATTTGAGTAGCGTTGATTACGCATGCACTCAGAAAATGTCGCTTCTCAATAGGAATTGGAGAACAATAATGCTTTCGATGCACGAACCTTGGACCAGTGTTTCTATTGATAGAAGGGCTATACGCAACACAGCCTCTCAACCGTTTAATTCCTGGCTCAATTTGATACTTTCTCGAGCTAATACTCCCATTAAACGCGTTGAATGGCTCACTGACAATGCAGATGAGACTATGACAAGCTATTTAGATGCTATACAAGGCGGGAAGTCTCCCTTACATTCTATAAGGTTGAAAGGCTACTATGGTTTGACAAAAAGTCATGCTCTGAAGTTTAGACCCCCACCAACTACAACTCTCTATGTTCACGTAGAAGCATCTAATGCATCAGATTATTTTGATCCAGATGAGGCAATTTTGCGACATACCAATGGATTGGAGAATCTTCACCTCGTCAACACATTCCCGAATCTGCTCCCAATATCATGCAATTTGAGGAGTCTCTCAATGCACTTTACAAATACAGTATTGGATATTGGAGCTGCACAGAACTTTATCGCAGATCAACAAGGCCTGAGATTTTTGAGCATTAGGAATCTTAAGCAAGATGTCCCGGCACATCGACATATCATACTAAATGATTTGGAGCATCTCGAGTTAATCAACTCTGGATCGCTCAAAGATGCCATAGTTGCTCCAAATGCGCGCACGATCATCCTTCAAAATTAATACCAATCAGAGATTTATACCTATTATGTTACTACAATGCATTTCTATAATACAACTCAAAGAGATTTTAGTTCGGATCGCTTTTTCTCTTCAAATACTCTCTTATCAAGTACCTCCTTGCGTTTTACAGCTGCCTCTACGGAAATACCCGCGAAAACTGTAGCTGCACCAGCCCATTGACCTGACGAAAGCTTGTGATTATAAATAAAGACACTAAGAAGTATCGTAAAAAGCTTCCTGGTGAGTGTAATGGTAACTAATGCAAGTGATCCAAAATGTTGGAGTGTTTCAAAAATAAAAAGTTGTCCCAGAGCGCCACAACCTGCATACATTCCGATATCTTTCAAAACCTCTGGATGGGCCTTAACAAAGTGTATCGCGGAGTAGATTTCTGGGGATGTGCTATCAGTCTTTCCGAGAAGGGGTATGGCAGGTAATCCGACTATCATCGCAGTTGAAGTGACCGCACTTGATGCCAAGTTCATCCAAAACATCATTTGTGTACCATTTATTGAATGATTTTGGAATATCGCATCTTGACTGCTATTGATCAGTCCATCGATGATAAGATTCGCAAATAGCAATGACAAGCCGAATGAACTGTCAGTTTGTGTGGACGCTTTTGATGACTTCTTGAGTAACGTGAACATACTAATACCAATAGTTACTAACAAAACGACTGCGTATTTGTAAGGAGCGAATTTTTTCCTATAGATTAAGACATTCATAAGCATAACCTATTCATAGAGATTAAGAAAACACCTTTGAAGCATAAACACCTACTGGAACCAACTTGCATGACTTTGCTAACACCATAGTTGGATAACTTATGTGTTTTAAAGACGTGAAACCTAAAACTTGTGCTATAGCTTGTAACACTGCAACACGTACGATTCCGGTCAACATATATTTTGTTTTACCACCATTAAATGCTAAAAGCTGCTTGATTGATTGTCCCGGCGTCCTACGTACGTTCAAGTAAACAAAAGCAGACAAGGCAGAAGCTAGCGATTGAACTGTGTTGAGGAAAAGCGACGATCTGAAATAGACGTCATCGTTTTCTCCATTGGTATAAGCCGTGGTAGATACTACGCGAGATTAGATCCGCTGGTATGCCAGCACAATACTCACATTTCTCCTGTACGAGAGCCCATAGTAGGAAACAGGCGTATACGCCAGATACACAGGTACTAATAACTATCAGTAATGATCTCTAATGGAAAAAACACGCACGCTAATCTTACTATCGTCATGGACGTGGCGAGAAGACCAACATTCGCTGACATCATCTTAGTTTCTTACTTCGATGAGCAAAAAGTTTGCAGACAAAGATAGCACGCGGAACGTGCGTAACCTATGTATTGCTGGTCACGTTGACCACGGGAAGGTTAGTCATCTCTTCTCGCCAGTGGATCTATCTCATCTCATTTCTAGACAGCATATGCAGATAGTTTATTAGCAGCGAACAACATTATATCTTCTAGAATGGCGGGTAAATTGAGGTTTTTAGATAGTAGGGAGGACGAACAGCAGCGAGGAATCACTATGGAATCTTCTGCAGTCAGTTTGGGCTTTAAGCTACTCCGACAGGGCGAAGACGGACAAGCAAAAGCCGAGGATTATATGATTAACATGATAGATACACCAGGTCACGTTGACTTCTCCTCTGAAGTCTCTACGGCTGCTAGATTGTGTGATGGTGTACTCATTATGGTAGACGTAGTAGAGGGTGTCTGTACACAAACAATTTCTGTATTACAACAAGCATACGCCGATAGATTACGACCAATTCTCGTTATCAATAAAATGGATAGACTTATAACCGAACTGAAATTGGCGCCGTCAGAAGCTTATCATCATTTGGTACAATTAATCGAGGCTGTAAACGCTGTCATAGGTTCTTTTTTCGCCTCTGATAAGCTTGCCGATGATTATAGATGGCGTGAATTGTCGGAACAACAAAGAGGTGCATTCGTGGAACGTGATGATCAAGATCTCTATTTCTCCCCGGAGAAGGGTAATGTCTTATTTGCTTCAGCAGCGGATGGCTGGGCATTCAGAGTGTCAAAGTTTGCACAAATATACGCCGGAAAACTTGGTTGCAAGGAAGATGTCTTGAGAAAGTGCCTATGGGGTGACTTCTACTTTGACCCAAAAACCAAACGTTTAATTGGAAAGAAAGCAGTTGGTAATCGTCCACTCAAACCATTATTTGTTCAGTTCGTACTTGACAATATCTGGGCTGCATATGATGCTATTCATATGAATCACGATATGGAAAAAGTCAATAAAATCATCAATGCTCTAAACATACGTGTTCATCCACGTGAACTCAAAACGAGAGATACGAAAACTCTTCTTTTTGCCATATTTACTGCATGGCTACCTCTCGCTTCAGCAACCTTTTCAGCAGTTGTTGATGTAATTCCACAACCTTCTCAAGCCCAATCATTGAGATTGCCAAAAATGCTCTATCCACTCGAACATCATCCATCATCAATAGCGAAGAACGACGTTGAGAGAGCTATATATGGTAGTATTTCGGATAATGCACCAGTGGTGTCATATGTCAGCAAAATGTTTGCGGTACCAGCTAATGAGCTACCAGAAAATAGACGCAGGGGGTTAACTGCCGAAGAGATGCGTGAACGTGGAAGGGAATCAAGGGAAAAAGCCATGGCGGTATCAGCTGCTTTAGGGGCTACTGGTATGTCTGGTGCTGATGAATTATCATTAGAAGAGGCTGCCAAACGTGAACAAGAAAAGGATACACAAAATGACGAGAAGGGAGAAGGGCAAGAAGAACAAATTGAAGAGTCAATGATTGGTTTTGCACGTATATATAGTGGTAACATCCGTGTAAATGATACTCTTAAGTGTTTGCTTCCAAAGTATAACTCAGAAGTTCCACCAAACAATGCTCACAACCTCAAACATGTTCAAGATATCACAATAAAGAGTCTATACATGATGATGGGTAGGGACTTGGTGCCTGTTTCTGAAGTTCCAGCTGGAAACGTATTTGCAATTGGTGGCTTAGATGGTGTTGTATTACGTAATGCAACTCTTATCACCCCTGATAATGATAACTGCTTCATTAACTTAGCTAGTGTTGTTAATCAAGTAGCGCCGATCGTTAGGGTAGCATTGGAGCCAGGATCAGCTACCGATATGGGTAAGCTTGTGAATGGTATGAAACTTCTCAACCAAGCAGATCCATGCGTCGAGGTCCTTCAGCAAGAAACTGGTGAGCATGTAATTCTGACTGCTGGTGAATTACATTTAGAACGCTGTTTGAAAGATCTTCGCGAGAGATTTGCCAAATGTTCAATCACTCCTTCAAAACCGATCGTACCGTTTAGGGAAACAGCTGTGAAGGGCCAGGAGATGCAACCACCAAAAACGAAAGACGCAGTGCGAGGAACTATCCACGCATCATCATTTAACAACATAGTCACATTTACTGTCCGCTCAGCACCACTTCCAAAGCAGATCACAGATTATTTAATTGCAAATCAATTCTCAATTAAGAGAATGTTAGGTGTCTCCTTAGATAGAAAGCAAGACGATGATGAAATTACCGTAGAAGATAACACAAGTAGCTTAGAAGCTCAAGACACGTACAAACCACCAAATGTAATATGGGAAGAATTAGAAAACCTTTTCAGCAATAGTGGATACGACTGGAAAAATGTTGTAGACAATATCGTTGCATTTGGACCAAAACGTGTTGGAGCCAACATACTTGTTGACAAATGTGCAAACAGAAGTCTCAGAAACAAGACACAGATTGACGATAGATGGCAAAAGATGGTAGACGAGAGTATAGAAAACGGTTTCCAGACTGCAACCAATCAAGGACCACTTTGCGCTGAGCCTATGGTTGGAATGGCTTACTTTTTGGAGAAGGTAGAAATTGAAGACAAGGAAGGATTAGAGTGTGGGTATATTAATTACGTTTATGGGTTCATTCTGATATCTTTTAAGTCAATACGTCTCAAACGACAGGTTCACTTATTTCTAGCTCCAGAGATGCAATTCGTAACAGTATGCTTGATTGGTCACCTCGACTGATGTTGGCAGAATACTCCTGCGAGATTCAAGCTTCAACGGAAGTTTTAGGAAGGGTTTATGCAGTCGTATCAAGAAGAAGAGGTAGAATTATCGCAGAAGAGATGAAAGAGGGTACAACATTCTTCACAGTCAAGTCAAGGTTGCCTGTCGTTGAATCCTTTGGATTTGCTGACGAAATTAGAAAGAGAACATCAGGAGCAGCATCACCACAACTCATCTTCTCTGGATTTGAGATATTCGATATTGATCCGTTCTGGGTACCTTCAACTGAAGAAGAACTTGAAGACTTGGGTGTACTAGCAGAGCGTGAAAATGCTGCAAAGAAATATGTGGACCTTGTACGTGAAAGGAAGGGTATGTTTGTAGAACGGAAAATTGTCGCAGAAGCTGAAAAGCAGCGTACGTTGAAGAAGTAGTTTTTAAATGCATATAAACTTATAGAATTTTTTATTTATTTGAATTAAATTTGAATTAATTTGAAATACACATTCGTCACTTTTCTTATCGTCTCGTCAACTCTTCTCATAAAACAGCGAAGATGTCTTCTGAGAATATCATAACAGAAGCGCTAGAAAATCAATATTTAGATGAAGAAGATAGTGAGGGTAGCTCATTGGAATCAGATGTCGCTGGTGACGACTTGGGCTTTAGGATTGAATCAGATTCCTCTGGATCTGAATACAATCAGGATGAATTTGGAGAAGAAGACAGTGACAGTGAACACGAAAGTGGTCAAGCACAAAAATCATCAGAAATTGAAGTCGACAACGATCCATATCAAGGACAAGATTTCGAGTGAGTGATATACTGAATCCGGTAATAAATCTTAACACTCTATAGCAAGCTAGTAAATGCTTTAAAAGAGAGTGACCACGTTGCAACGGGCAAATCAGCTGCCCAACAATGGGAGAAATCTATAGAAGAGGAAATGATAGACTTCTCTGATATACGCGATGAGTTGAGGGGCGCTTCTGGTGTTGGAAAACGTAGAAAGAAGCTTAAAGATCGTACACAAGTTCTTCCACCTGAGATCAGAGACTTGATAGGTCAAGCTAACGTGCACTACGTTTTAAACGAATTTGATGCTGCTATTGAGAAGATAGAACAAGTACTGACTACTTTCCCTGAAGCTAAATCAGCTTGGACATTAGCAGCATCTATTAAAACGGATATGGGTGAACATGACGCATCCTTGCGTTTAAGAGTTATTGCTGCATTGATCCCGCCCTGTGATAGCGACGTATGGAAGGATCTTGCAGGGGAGTCCAGAAGTCAAGGTGCTACACAACAAGCCGTTTATTGTTTGAGTCAAGCTATAAAATACAACAAATACGATTTTGATGCAATTTGGGATAGGTCAGTCCTTTATAAACAGCTTGGAATATATAGACAATCCATCAATGGGTTCAAAAACCTACTTAAATTCTTCAATCATGATCCGAATGTCTTAAATGAGCTGTGTCCTATACTTTTGGACACAGGTGACTATGTGGAAATCGATAAATTAATGACAAATGCTTGGGAATACTATCAAGAACACTTTCCAGAGCCAGAACCTGATGATACCGGATTGAACATAAATCATTTCAAATATCTCGTAACATCACAACTTATGCTGAGAAGATACCATGACGCTATAGCAGTTATTAAACAATCAACAAGATGGTTACAAGGTCGACATCAAGATACTTTTTGGGATTTACTACCAGATGACAGAGAATTTGACGAGAATAGATTCGAACGTGTTGGTGATCATCGTATTGAATTTGGTATGGGTGTCTTTGAGCTCGACCCCGATATGCGTATCTCCCTTGGTCAGGCAAGACTTGAGCTTGGAGAAAGGGATGAAGCAAAGGTATGTATTTAGTAATTCTAAGACTTTACTAACAGTCCACAGAGGCACTTTTCACATGTACTTAAACTTGACCTTGAAGCAAATGTTGCATTGTACGGTGAAGTTGGTAACTCTTTCATGAAGCATGAAATGTTTGAAGATGCATTAGAGGTATTTAAAGTTATGGAAGATAACGAGAGGGTGAGATCTGATTTGTTTTTAATTCTACCGTGTTGACGATCCTGAAGACGTGCAGTACTCCTGTTTACAGGAATTTGGCTGTTTGTCACAAAGCACTTAACAATCTCGACATGGCAGAGCAGATATTCGAACACGGTGAGTGACATAAATCTCAACATTAGCCTTAAATTAACATAGCATAGTTTGTCAACTCGAACCAGATAATATGGATGTTACAATGCAGCTTGCAGAAACATACGAAGCGCTTGGAAAGCGTGAACAAGCACTGGCTACTATCTCCAAAATTCTATACAGAAGCAAAGAAACACAGAAGTCAAGTTCAGTACGTAGAGGTCAGGTACAAGAAGAAGTACTTGGAAATGCGAACAACAAGGCTTCACTTTTAACCGAAACTTACACAAGGAAAACACCTGGTATGAAGAAGCTTCCCGGTGAAGATCGCAAAACAATGAGAGATATGGCAATGAGAGTCGAAGAAGAACGTGAAGCAGAAATGAAAATTAATTGGGAAAAGATAACACAATTAGACGAAAAACTGGATATGCACAATCGCGAGATCGTTGAGGAATGGCTCAATGCAGCAAGAGAAGTCTTGGAAATCTACAGGGACACAGTACAGCTCTTCCCGAAGAACAAGAACCAAAAGTTCAAAGGTATGATATTGAATCAGAAAGCCAATTCAGGACGCAAACCCAAAGACAAGGACCCTCAAGACCAACTTGATGAAGATGCAAGGAGAATTGCAGTAAGACTAGAAAGAGCACTCGTTGATCAGCAGCATATTCCTAAAATACAAGAAGAAGGAGTGCAATACTTCCGTCATATACATTTCGACGATTGGGTTGACTTAACATTAAAGTACGCAATACTAAATACAAGATACTCAAACTATGAAGAAGCAGATGAGGTACTCAAACATATGAGCTTGTCGAATGCACTTAATACCCCTGAACGACAAAGCGCGCTCAAATTCTGCAGATTGGTTTGTGCATCTATGGCTAGTGATATAGCTACTGTTGTGGAAGTCTCAAGGCAATACATATTCGATGAACAATTTGGTATTGAAGGTCTCCGTATGCTCTGCACATATCTTGGTAGAAGCCACGAAGGTCTAATGGGATTCACAGAAGTCAATCTTCAAAAATTCTTGCTCCGAGAGGTCAAGATGTTTGATGTGATGGCTACTGGTAGTGGATTTAAAATCAGTAATAAGAAACATAGATTGGCCAACACCAATGAAACTGACAACGTTGAAGAAGAGGTGGAGAAAGCCCGAGATAATTTCAGGGAAGCTAATTTACCAATACCTACCGAACAAAATCCTTATTACCTGGGATTCTATGGTCAAATTATGCTAGCTGCAAAGTCAGCACAGACGAGTATATATTATTTACTGCGTGCTTACGAGCTCGAGCCGAATGACTATGTCATTTGTTTATCTTTGACTTGCGCATACTTATATAGAGCGTTCCAGAGACAAGCGGATAATAGGCATCATTTGATAGGACAAGCGGCGGCATTTTTAAATAGATACAGAGACTTGCGTGGAGAGTGTGATGAGGTTGAATACAACTACGGTAGATTCTACCATCAATTGGGATTATTGGGCATCGCAACCAAACATTACGAGAAGGTACTCAAAATCGAGAATGCAAAACACACAAGTGAAGCTGCTTTTAACTTGTGGTTGATATATTATGCTACAAATGCTCGAGGACCTATGAAGTCGATTTCTGATAAATATTTAAGACCTGAAAAATTCAAGAAGAATGATATACTTGTATAATAATGCAGATTGTAATTTACTAATTAAGTCATTGCTGTGACGTGCTATCTGGGCTATCTGTGCTCTCTATGCTTTTGATGTGCTTCTTTGGCCATTCTCCGCGAATTGGACGCATTTTGTCTAAAATACGCTTTGGAGGTTTCGCTGAAAGCAACCAAGGCGGTATTTCCTTACCCTCTCTCCAAAGCTTCCCAGACATTATCCTTGCTTTATCCTGTAAATCTATATGGCTACGTGAAGCGAGAGTTTGATCGATAGTGCCATTCTTGCCATGTCTATCTCGTATATAAGCCCAGGGTGGTTGACCGTTAAGTGTAAAATAATATAGCTGCAGGTAATGCTCTAACCAAAAAGTTTCCTCTAACGTCCAAGGCTTCTTCTTTACGCCTTTCGGACCTTTATTCGTTTTCCTGACAGCGCCAGGAGATGGCTGACCAGCCTGTCTATTCAGTTCTTTAGTATAATTGAGTAATTCATCCAAAATCAAAAAATCCTCTGACATTGAACCTGGATGTTGATATGCAACAAACTCTGTCATGTATTTCATCACAAATCTATCAAATAACATCAATTTTAATGAAAACATACAAGAGATACAACTAAATGATCAATACTTATTTTCCCTATCCCCCTCATCTCTCATCATCTCCTCGCCTATCTACAAGACTACGTTGGCGAAATTTATTAGAGATGAGAGCGAGATTGATAGATGGGGATATAATGCGAATATAAAGGTATCATTAGACAATCGTACGATTGTTGTATCCACGGATAATAGCTATCTCTTGGTTTATCACCTAACCGTCTCCAGCAATAGCGTCTACAAGTACGTCAATCAAATGAGTTTGGTTAATACTTTCAAATCACATCCTAACGTGAAAGAGCATCAATTACGTCTACATAAATGCTATAAGATTGTAGACGATATCTTCTCTTACGAAATTACCTACAATGATATCCTTATCGCAACAAAGAATTATATCAAAATTATCACTGTAAACAAAGGTGTTAATGAAACTGCTTATCAGAATCTAAGTTGGTTGGAATCTCCAGATTCACCAATATGTCATATTAGCTTCTCCCAACACTTCAACTCCTTCATTTTTATCAGCCAGGATGGCCATGCATATTATGCTCACCTTGATAGTGAATGGAAAGGTTGCTGTATAGCTAAACCACCAACGACCGCAGTTGTGTCGTCATTCAATGAACAGTTTTCACTCATTTCAATAGGAACTTCAGATGGAAAAGTACTGAATTTCGCAATACGTCCGAATAACGAAGCACCGATTCAATCTCATACGTTCTCTGAGAATTCAACAATTGGTGCTGTTAAACAATTAAATTGGACACATGATGGATACGCTTTAGCAATAGCCTATGAAAACTCTTGGTCAATCAGATCCATCTATGGTAGGATTTTAGTACCAACTTCGGATGATTTACTGTCTTTTATACCAAATTCTTCGCAAAGAATACAGAAATTTCAAGATAGACACATTTGGGGTTTAAAAAATATATTCTGGGGTACGCAGTCACTAGAAATATACCTTCTTATCAGAAATGCTGATGAATCGCATCAACTTTTTGTTATACCTCTAGCAAAATCTGCAGTAACAACTCAACATTCACCAGATAATACGAGATACGCATTTTTACAAATGTATGATAAGTTATTAGTTTATAGAGGTGCAGACCAATCAGATCTATCAGTTATAAATCCAGAATCTGATGTTTGGGAATCGATAAAAATACCATTAGATTACTTACATACTCAATTCCCTATTAAATACTCTTCGATAAGTTCAAATGGTAAATTTGTTGCAGTAGCTGGGAGAAATGGTTTGGCACACTACTCGACTACATCGAAAAAATGGAAATTGTTTAATAGTGAGGTTGATGAGCAAAGTTTCAGCGTTTCTGGTGGTATGGTATGGTTTAACCATATTTTGATAGCAAGTGTCATTACCGAAACTAATGAATATCAATTACGGTTGTACTCAAGAGATCAAGATTTGTCAACTAGAGTTGTACTTTATATTGAAAATATACCCAGTCGTATCTTACTAACATCCTTATTTGAAAATGCTTTACTAGTTTATACTGCTGACAACACAATTCATCATTATTTAATTACACCAACAAACGACTCTATTACGTTAAACCTTGCGAACATAATAAGTTTCCAAGGTGTTGTCAGTAATCCTACAAGAGTAAGAGGAATGTCATGGATGATACCTCCATCACAACGCAAACTAGGTGATCCGATTGATGATCTTACAGTTGCAACAATAATATTCCTAATTGATGGAAAGCTTGTTTTATTAAGGCCTCGAAGAGTGAGTAATAAATGTAAAGCGATACGTCTACTAAAGTACCCATTAGATCGCTCAAGATCAGGTAAAATATGATATGCAGGTCTTATCGGACGGTATAGAATATTATTGGACGCATTTGAATGGTATTGGAGCTTTAGAAAATAGTTTATGGGGTGTTGACGGACAAGGAATCAGATTATGGCTAGATGCCCTCACACTTACACAATCTGAACGAGAAAAAGCCCGTAATTCTCAAAATTCAAACCTCGAAATTGTCAAAGAGAGTGTTCGTATTGAGTTGGATTTCTATCCTCTATCAGTATTAATGGATAAAGGAATTTTAATTGGTGTTGATCATGAAGCTAGTCTAAGAGGGAATTTACCTTTCATATCATACAAGATACACACTAATGTAGGTTTTAAGTTAGGTGCAAGATACGAACTAACGACGCATTCTGCAGACTCATTTATTCTTACATCATACTATTAGATTCTATTTAATGAGGGGATCACTGAAAGAGGCTGTGATATTCGCCAACAATTATAGTGACCTAGTATATTTCCCACATACTCTTGAAATTCTGTTGCACTCAGTTCTAGAAGAGGAGGCTGATGCGGATGTGTCAAATAATCTATTGCCTTTAGTAATAGAATTTCTAGATCATTGGGATTGCGCGTTACAGGTTGTAGTTGGGTGCGCAAGAAAGACTGAGATGAGTAGATGGTCATATCTATTTGATGTGGTTGGAGCACCAAGAGAGTTATTTGAGAAGTGCCTCAAGGCTCATCAATTGAAAACTGCCAGTAGTTATTTGTTAGTTTTACATCATTTAGAACAACTTGAAGGTACCGATGATGCTTTCAAACTTCTTCATAAAGCCTTAGTTGGTGGTGACTTGATATTATCAAAAGAGATAATCAGGTTTTTACATTCAATAGATCCATCGGGAGTTTATATGCAGAACATTATGGATTTGATCGATAACCTGAAGAATACCTTACCAGAGATCAGTAACAACATACCTGTTAACGGATTAAGTCAACTAGATGAAGAGGACGAATATAATCTGACATTGCAAAGAACATTTTCTGCTAGAAAAAGAGAAGGATTGGGTATTACACTAGAAGAAGAATAGATTTTTAATTGTTATTTTATTTTTAGTGTTCTGATGTATTTATTAATGAATAATGTGGGGCCAGCTTTCGACATTATCTGTCTAAGACTTAACAAAATAATGACAATAGTTTCAGGCTCATATTCGTACTCTCAATTGAAAAAATTGGTTTACGGACCCAATGGTATTGCTCAGTTGCCACAATTAGTGGATCTACTAGGTGGAAAACGTTCAATGATAATTTGTGGGAAGAGTATAAATAACACCAACACACCTAGAAAAGTTAAAGAATTGCTAGGGGATAATGTAATTGAGCATTTCAGTTCGATAAGAGAACATTCACCGATCGATGACGTCAATAAAGCGTTATCTATCGTCGAAGATAAAAACATCGATACATTGATTGCTATCGGTGGTGGTAGTAGCATTGATGCAGCCAAAACTATAGTTCACTTCTATAAATCCACTAGAAATGACGAAAGTGGACTTGAGACTATCGCAATACCAACAACACTTTCTGCCGCAGAGTTTACAATGGTGAGTGAATAATACTGCTAGCACTCTATAGTTGACATGTCGCTAAGTACGCAGGTTATACGTCAAAAGAAGACATGAAAGTTGGTGTAGCGTCCGAGTATATGACACCAAAGGGCGTAATATTGGACGCCGAATTGACTTTAGATACTCCGCAGAGATTATGGCTTAGTAGTGGTATTCGCGCGTTAGATCATGCCGTTGAAACACTTTACAGGTGCGTGTTTAACATTGATGAGACTTGTAACACTTACTTACTTTCAGACCAAATGCCTCATACCATTTGCGTAAAATGGCACTACTAGCACTCAAAGATCTATTTGATTTATTACCAATAACCAAAGCTCACCCTGAGGATGTAAATACACGTCAAAAGTTACAGCTAGCGTCCTTTATGTCTTTGTTCCCTGATAGTATGTCAGTCCAGGATCTTCGTCCATTTGGACCTTCGCATACGATAGGCAGAAAGGTTGGATCGAGTTATGGTATTCCTCACGGTATCACAAGTTGCATAACGCTCTCTTTAATAGTAAGATTGTATCAAGAACACAACAAAGATGAGGAGATTAAAAACAGACTCCAAGAAGCTACTGAAATTACTAAACGAGAGGGTGATTTATCATCACAAATAGATCAACTGATTCGGGAGCTGGAGTTAAGCAGCACGCTTACGAATTATAAGGTACCTTTCGATCATGCTAGTCAAATCGCTGAAAATTCTCTTAAAGGATTGGGTGATGTTGGTTTCACGGAAGTGGACGTATGTAAAACTATTGAAAACATGTATTAAATCTTTTATTTCAAATTAAATCTGATATTACGACTAAGCTATTCTCACATAGACCAACTAAGATACCTTGTGATTTGAAATATGCAACTCCTAGTAGAGAACCTTTCTCATAACCACAGAATTGGAATACTGACTGTGGCGCGGTATCCGATTGATCTGATTCCGTTTGGAAGTAAATAAATGCATTACCTGCACCTTTATGGTTTCCACCTTCAAAGACAATTACTAATTCATTTGATAAATGATGAGTGAATTTCAAATCTCTCTTTGAAGCAATTACGAAAGGAAGAGCAGCAAATGAATCCAAATTTTTGACACTCTTCGTATCGAAAAGGGCACCTGTTAATGTCGTTTCATCTGAAATAATAAATGTACTATCTTGTTTCGGATAAGATGGTAAGGGTGTTGATAATAATCTCTGACAAGTGAAATGTTGCAATTCATCTACATTGCTGAACTTCGTCAATGTGAATAATCTACCTACATCGCTATCGACGTTATCATCCATTTCGCCTTTAGCTAATGAAGGTATATCATCAGAAAGGCCACCTGGGCGAATTTTGGGAGATTGTGTGCCGTCACCTTCTTCTGTGTACTTTTCTAAACTACTGAGAGCACTTTGTAGATGCTGTTCTGATAGCCTTTCGTCGGTAATTTCAAACGGTGGCTTAAAGTGCTCATCAAAAAGACTTATCCATCTAGCCGTCTGATTCTTCTTGCCCAAATCAATTTCAAGCTGTGACAATTGTCGGTTGAGCGTCCAATTACTAGAGTCTATGTCGATTTCGTCATAAAGAGGTAAAGTATCATTACTGAGCGAAGGTATTTTTATTTCTTTAGTTTTTATAATTGGTGCGTAACTTTCTTTGTTTCCAATCTCTGTTAAATGTACTATGATTGATACTGCATCTTGATCTTGAGACCAAGTACATTGATTTTGGGTAGGTTTTGATTTTTCAGTAGTGACGCTCTGGGCAGGCTCTTCTTCAGCTATAAGATCACCACCATCATTATCAACCTTTGTAAATGCAGATGATGATGCTAGACACCACTCATTGGCAACATACTCTACTAATGAAGGGAAATCGTCAGAACGTAATCTCCACATAATACCATGATTGAGTGATTCCGCGGCTCTATCTAAATTGATGGCTATTAAATCAAACTTCGTCGTTTCTCCAACTAGACTCGTTGAGATTACGATCGTGTTTAGTGATTGTATGTATTTGTGAATGTAAAAAGGCAGTAAAGTACCATCGTTTGTTAGCTCTTTCACATCATCATTAATGAATAATCTCCCACTGCCATCAGAAAATGCCCATTTGGTCTCAGACATCGAGACAGCAGATGGCAAATCAAATGACGTAAGGTTTAGTATGCTTGGAATTTTGAATATTTGGTTGAAATGCGGTTTCTATGAGCATCTATGAGCTATACAGACTTTCCATTTTGCATGTAAACCCACCTGATTATCAAAATCTATCGTAATCGCTAACAAGCTGTCATCATTTCTTGTGAAATATAATAACTGACTATCTTTATAATCATTCAATTGTAATTTATTCAAGTAAACACTTTTATTAAATAATTTCAGATTTATCTCGTTTTGTACTCCACCGTGTGGCTTAAATGGTAAACTAAATATATTTGTTTTGTAATCAATTAAATTCAGTTTATAATTGTTGAAATTATTTTTATTTTTTGATTTCTCAATTTCTAAACTCTTCAAATTCATTAGAATCCCAACTGAGGAATGCACCTGAATGTTGTCCAGATAACTTTACAACTGATAAATTTGAGAAAACTTTCGCAGGTTGATCAGGTGATAACAGTTTCTTTTCTGAGTGTAAACTGATAAATTTCTTGTACTCTTCTGATAACATAGCATTGTTACCATTGTCTCTAATGAATTGCTGCATTGAAGTGTCTACAACACCAGGTCTGATCGCTATAGTTGTTATATCCTTCTCTTCATTAGCTAAGGTTCTTGCCAAGCTGTTCATAGCAGCCTTTGATGCGTTATAGGCTGTCCAAGCTGAATATCCGGCTGTAGCTGCACCTGAGCTCACCAAAAGGATATTACCCTTCGAATCTCTCAAGTGTGGTAAAGCCAATTGAATTGTGTGATATAAACTGATAAAGTTGATGTTAATATTGTTCAAAACATCTTCTGGATTGATATCTGATACCTTTCCAATTGGATTGAGGACACCATGATTGAGGATGATAGAATCTAAGACACCATACTTCTTTATACCTTCATCGACGGCTACTTTGGATACACTTCTATCAACTAAGTCGCCTTTTACGATTAATAGCTTGTCGGACTCCAATTCCTTGAGTTCATCGGTTATTGTACGTGAAATTGATATTACGTTGTTATTTTTTGATAATAAATCTCTAACAATCTCTAATCCAATTCCTCTCGAACTACCTGTTACTAAAACTGTTGGCATTCTCGTTATGTTGTTCACCTTACACTTATAACCATGAAATCTGTTAATTGGTTTGATATTGATAATTATTTATAGGCAGTGTAGCTAAATAAGTGGAATACTTCAAGAAGAATTTGCTAAATATTTCTAAAAATTATGCGTACGTGTAGATATTCTAATGTGTTACGTCATTAACTAAGTAAATAGATTATTCGAGTAAAGGGGGAGCTCAAAAATCAGCTCAAATAATTAATTTGAAAACTTAGTCCACCGTGAACCGGAAGAGGCATAGTTTTCCGGCAAAATAAAGAAACAATTTTGCGCTGAAATGATTGGGAAAAAGGGAGGGCTACTAGAACTACCAGAAGATGAATAATATTTAGTTGACTACTCAATAAATGTTTGAAATGACGAAAAATATGCCTTAGAATGCTGTATTTTATGTAGAGTATTGTCTATGAAAATGAAATTTATTGTTTAAACGATACTTAATTTTAACTGCATCCACTGCATCCACTACATTTTCTTACAGCAGAATTATTTTAATGTCGTGCTGGTCTAGCTGGAGGTATCTCGTTACTAATGTCGCAAAATGTCTTGGTGATTTACATCATCCGTTTACTTACGGTTACGCAGAACCACTGCATGTGTGCTTGTGTAGGCAACTGAGAGGTAAACCTCCTAAAGTGGGACTAGTAAAGCTCAAGCGCTTCTGATCGTCAAACTCACTTGAATCGGACGGACGCCGGTCGATGTTAATCATCTTTCTGTCAGTGGGACTCTAGTCATATTTTACCTTCTACAAACAGGCGCTGGATGAAAAGCTGTTTATATACGGTGTATTATCCGCAAATCACATCTATTTGCTCGAGTAACTTAATGTTAAACCTGAAGCAGAAAGTCCTATTAGTGAAAGAGTATCCTGTGTAGTTGGATGAAAAATATCATACTATTTTGCAACTAGTTGAGTGTATTTCCGAGCTCCGTGGATTCCGACTTTCTTGCAGATGCTTTATGGTTGATGGATTTGATTACTGAAACTTTTGAGACTTCGATGCCGTTGGAGCTTGTAGCAGCTAAGTATTCTTTATAACTATCACATAAGTAATCTAAGCATGAAAGCAATATGGGTATTATCAACCATAATCGAAGGCCAAGACAATGAAACAAAGAAAAAATATTTTTACACGAAGATCTACAATCACCTTACTGGTCCTCCAAAAACAAAACAATCTGGAATAATTGGATGGATTTACCTAATTTATGTGGTTGGAGCACCAAAAGAATCATATGAGAGGTGCCTCTGCTTGAATGAAGACTGTCAGTAGTTATCAGTTCTACATTATTTAAAATATGCAGAACGTCACGTACAAATAACCTCAGAATACTCTACCAGAGAGAAGTAGCAGCAAACCTGTTAAGGGATTAAGCCAACTAGATGTAAGAGGATGAATATGATCTGTCATTACAAAGAACAATCACGAGGCTTAGATGGTAAACTGAATATGTGTGTTCTATAATCAGTTATTTAGTCTACAAACGTTCGATGTACTTGTATTTATCAGTTTCTAAAGTCCTCAAATTCATTAGAATCCCAACTGAGGAATGCACCTGAATGCTGTCCAGATAACTTTATAGCTGATAAATTTGAGAAAACTTTCGCAGGTTGGTCAGGCGTTAACATCTTCTTCTCTGAGTATAAATTCATAATGAATTTATAATCCTCTGATAACATAGCATTGTTACCATTGTTTCTAATGGATTGTTGCATTGGAGTGTCTACAACACCAGGTTCGATTGCTATAGTTGTTATATCCTTCTCTTCATTAGCTAAGGTTCTTGCTAAGCTGTTCATAGCAGCCTTTGATGCGCTATAGGCTGTCCAAGCTGAATATCCGGCTGTAGCTGCACCTGAGCTCACCAAAAGGATATTACCCTTCGAATCTCTCAAGTGTGGTAAAGCCAATTGAATTGTGTGATATAAACTGATAAAGTTGGTGTTAATAATGTTCAAAACATCTTCTGGATTGATATCTGATACCTTTCCAATTGGGTTGATTACACCGTGATTAAGAATGATAGAATCTAAGACACCATACTTCTTTATACCTTCATCGACGGCTACTTTGGATACACTTCTATCAACTAAGTCGCCTTTTACGATCAATAGCTTGTCGGACTCCAATTCCTTGAGTTCATCGGTTATTGTACGTGAAATTGATATTACATTGTTATTTTTTGATAATAAATCTCTAACAATCTCTAATCCAATTCCTCTTGAACTACCTGTTACTAAAACTGTTGGCATTTTCGTCACGTTGTTCACCTTACGCTTACAACCAACAATGAAATCTGTTATTTGGTTTGATATCGATAATTGCTTATACGGCAGAAGTGCTAGAATAAACGAGATGATGTCTGAAAAGATCGCGAATTATTTCTTAAAGTTAGGCGTGAGTCTATAGGTTTCAATGTGTTACGTCATCATCTAATTGAACGCTACAGTTGAGTGAAGAGGAAGCTGATAAATTACACAGAGAGTATTATATACGTTATGGTTTGGCTATAAGGGGCTTGGTAGAGAATCATAAAGTTGATCCATTAGATTATGACTACCACTGTGATGCCTCATTACCTCTAGAAGAAGTACTTAAACCTGATTTAAATTTAAGAAAATTGTTGCAAGATATAAATCGCGACGAATATAGGGTTTGGGCTTTAACTAATGCCTATAAAACGCACGCTTATAGAGTTCTCAATTTATTAGGCTTAGAAGATCAATTTGAAAACGTAATTTACTGTGATTACACGAGGCATAATTTCCCTTGCAAACCAGAGAAAGAATTTTATGTTGAAGCGATGGAGAAAGTTGGTTTATTAGATCAACCGGAGAGGAATTACTTCATAGACGACAGCTCAGCTAACGTGAAAACGGCGAAAGAGATGGGGTGGAATGCTGTGTATTATTTAGAGTATAATCAACAATCAATTGAGGGACAAGATGATGAGACAAAGAGAAGATTTTTACATCATGATTTACAACCGGTCGTAGGTGATCTCCAAGAATTAAGGCAAGTTTGGAAAGAGGTATTTAAGTAGTAAATAACTCAGCCTGGGCCAATCTTCGGCAAATCGTTATGTTCAGTTAGACTATCGAGCTTTTTGTTGAATTGATCTACTTTCTCTTTATGACTTAACTTTGCTTCATCTTTTACTTTATATTTGAGCCTCTGTCGCTGCACTTTATCAAATTTCTTCTCAGATTCTGTGCGGGTGTCCACTAATCCGGGAGTGCTGATAGGTGGTGGGCTAGTCGTACTGGTAGAACCGACGATATCTTCTTTTGAAGTAGTCGCACTCTTTGATTTCTTTTTCTTCTTAATTTGAGCATTATCGCCTTTAAATTTCAAGCCTTTTGATGGTTTATAAGAGTAAGCATCCATTTGACTATGACGCCAATGGTGGTTTAGAAAGAAGCGAGAAGAAAAAGAAAAAATATTAAATTCATTCATAAAAATTTAGTGTGCCTCTGGGGTTTTAGCAATGTAATCAATTGCTTGATTGACATTTTGTATAGCGTCGGCTTCAGCGTCAGGGATTTCACTGAAATGTGTTAGAAAATACGATATAAAAGAGTAGACTCACATAGCAAACTCTTCTTCAATTGCCATGACAACTTCAACGGCGTCTAAGCTATCCAAGCCCAAGTCATTTGTGAATGAAGCTGATTCAGTGAGCTAAATAGTTCGTTAGTTGGTGAATAAACTATTAAAAAACCACTTTTAACTAACGTTATCAGCTTTAACCTTGTCGAATGATTTTAAAACATCAAAAATTCTTTGTTGGATGTCGTTCTTTGATAAACCTTGGCTGGCGTAGAATCTAGATGGCAACTTAAAGGCTTGAGTTTGCTTAGCTGCTCTTGAGATTAAGGAAAATTGTGATTTAAGCATTATAATGATGGACGTATGAAATATAGCCGTGGCGTGGGTATCTCTTCAACCGCCATCAACTAGGAAAGAAAAAAAAATGGTTAAACAGCATCTCCATTACAATAAACAAAATAAGCAAATGCTGATGAGAAATCTCGTCAGCCAATTATTCCATAATGAGCAAATTACGACCACTTTACCAAAAGCTAAGGAAGCACAGAAATTCGCTGATAGATTAATTACCAAGGGAAAGAACAACACATCTAAATCTGACTCACTCGCTAATAGCTTTTTAATTGTGGGTTTTTGTACTTTTTTAACAACCGAGAAGACTTACAATATGTAGACTTCTTTAACGCAGGATCCATTTAATAAGTTAAAAAACCAATTAGTAGATAGATACAAAGATAGACAAGGTGGTTATACACGTTTACACCTTCTCGGTAACAGACAGGGCGATAACGCACCAAGGGCAGTCTTAGAATTGGTAGACAATCCACGTGATATAAAGAGGGAAGTTCTTATGAGAACGATAGCAAGAGAATCCCTTCTCAGGAAAACCAGCTGGTCACCAGAGAAATCAAACATCCTCCGTCAACTCACGCAAATAAACTTATCAAAATCATTGAGGTATCTCTCACAAGAAGAAAAAGATACTTTCCACCAAAAAGTTCTAGACATACAGGATAGAATTCTTGCAGAATCGCAACTTGGTCTCAGACGATTCGATTCAGACAGAAAACCACAATCAAATACACTCACATGGCCATCAAAGGGCAAAACGGTCTATGCTGGTGAACGCACATCTGGAATGGCAAAATCTGAAGGTTCTCCAATTAGTTTAAGTAAAGGTGTTTTCAGAAAGAGCCGTAAAGGTCCATCAAATAAGCTTGTATAGACAACAAACATTTCCTTTATTCTAGATTTACAACAATGTGGCGCTCTTTCTATTTGCTTGAGCTTGAATTAATATGTATCTGCTTTACATTACGTACCTTGCGTGATAATTTATTTTGTAGCCAAATAGCTATAGCGAATCTATCGTCAGTTACCATGATAGATGTAGTATACAAAACAGGACAAATAAGTTAAACGTTACCCAGATGCTTCACACATTAGATCATCTAACTATAGTTCAATCATAGTTTTAAGATTACTGTTTTGATTTTAAAGCGTGCAGAGAGATTGTTGACTAAAAATCTTAATTTATTCAAGCACAATATCTACCATCAGGTTGTTTGTTAAAACAGGGTAATTGATGATAATAATATTAGATGATGAACAACAAAATTACTTATTTGTGTCAGATGTTATCAGCTCATTACATGTGTGAGATACAAGGTGCATTTTCAGTTTCTAAAGAAGATTGCAGTAGCAGACAATAAGTCTATAGAAATTGTTCCAATATAAAAGATTGCACTCTTCTTGTCATGAAAATGGTAAATTACTAGTGAAAGTTTTAAACCAAATAAGCGATAATTAAGTTATTATTATGTCTCAATTGAACGATGATCATTTAAATTAAGTATTAGTCCAGTATGATTGCAAGTTCCCGATGATTCAATTAGTGACTCATGTTAATTAATATGCTATCTGGATTCTCGGATAACAAGCGAGGACATATGACAAATCGCATATTTACCATCTCGTAATCTTGACAGTCTGCGGCTCACATATCCAAGTTCAATGAGCAATATAAAGGTCGAAATATGTAAAACTCAAGCCGAAATAGAAGAGGCTTTCAATATTCGCTTGGCTGTCTTCACGAAAGAATACGATCAAGTTGCCAATGAGCTGATAGACGACATGTGAGATAATATTTCAATTAGTAGAGCTATTATTTATGATCTATATAGCCTTGACAATCACGCCATTCAACTTCTCGCCAGAGATGAGGATGGGTCTGCTGTAGGTAGCGTAAGACTTCAACCTTATCCCCAAGATATCGAGAAGTTAGAAGCTAGGGCTCTTAGACCAGCAACAGAGGAGGAAACAGTGAAGCTTTTTGATGGTATTGAAGGTGGTCGCTTCGCCAATTTGGCAGTAAAACCATCAGCTCGTAACAAAGGCGTTGCTGCCACGCTAATCAAGTTTTGTGAGGATTACATAAAGGCACGTGCTAAACCAGGTACCTCTTATATACGCTTCAGATCTCACTATCGGATCCATCCGCTGTATATCGCAAAGTTTGGTTACGCAGTTGACTCGGAGAGGTTCACCACATCATGGAATCAAGATTTGGTGTGGATGTACAAAAAGCTTTAAGGTTCTCTATACTTTTATCTAAATTAAGAGTGTACATCTTGATTTTATAAGGAAAGACAATATTTTGCTAAATATGGTTAAAATTCGCGATCATAATTTTAATTGGATATCATATATCACTTCTTTCTTTTAATCATCATAAGGATATTTCACAAGGTTACCAAAGTTTCTTCCCCTTTAGTAGGTTCCATTCGTATTTGATAAGTTTCAACTCGGATAAGAGTGGAAACCTTCCTGATTTTAAAACAGTGAGAATATAAAAACTTGTGGCATATGTGCATGACATAACTTCGTGATCATTCTGAATTTTTGGCTTGCTCAGAACGCGTATGATATATGCATTGTTGTTATTAGTGCAGCTAGTTCACTGGAGCACCTACTTGAAGTTGCTTTTGACCAGACCATTGAGGGCTATGAGATTTCTAGATTATTCCCTCGTTGATTGATATCATATCGCCCTTTCCGTCGAGAAATTTTTCCTGTCTTTCAAGTGCATTGACGGTAACTGAAAAGACAAATTTAGAAGAATTGACTGTGCAGAATCTATTATAATTCTAATCTCGACTGTCTTGATCTTGGTTCCACTAAATTGAGGCGGAAAGAAGAAACATCCTTGAGCAGTTATATCTCCCAAAGAGGAATGTTAAGAATTATGGATCAAGAGGAAAAATCCTGGTTTCTTAGTGCATATCCAGAAATTGAATATGTTGAAGGGTTTACTAATGAAAAAGGGAATAAGGAACGGCTTTTTATGTATCAGGGTCCCGATTTCAAAGCACCAGTACGCATACTTGATCCTAGTTCAGCTGATAAGAGTACTTAATAATACACAAAAGGAGAGATCAGATAAGAAGACATTTTAGTAACTCGTTTACGATGTTGTAAAAAGGACTAAGGATTATCAATAATTGAGCAGTCCTGAAAGTAGCGTAAAGTCTAGCTAGAATCATTAGAAGCCTTTCAAGCCCTTGAATGTCTGCATATACAAAGTGTATCGCTGAAGAATAGATGTACATTGTTCGTTTTGTCGTGTGTATGAGGAGCTCACTGGATGCGAGTGTTAGGGAAAATAAATCAAAAGTAATACACTCGCAGATTTAATTCGTCTTATAATGTAATAATATGAGAAAAGTCGTTAGTAGAAATGACTTTGGAAACGTAAGTAATTTGTCGTGAAGATTGACACTGAGACACATGCGTACCTTTAGATAAATTACTACCCTTATTTATACTTTTACTACCCTAATCTCAAGCTAAACTTTACTTTTAAAGCTCTTGAAAGACTTTTCTGAAAGTTGTCCCTCGTCAAGCCAGCATAGTAACTCGTTTGGATTGAAGTGCTTAAGTATACTTAGCTATCCGTAGAATTAATGGAAACAATTATGAATACGGTGATGTGTAATATTTAAGACCATCAGTTGTTTAGTTTTTGCCCTAAACAAGGCCTAAAATTGGCGTTAAATTTAACGAGGTGACTTATTGCATAAATATTCATCTATAACAGAATAAAAGATCTATTTTAGTGTTATTTTAAATTTACACTTCAATACTCTAATACACGGTCAGTCGGTGATAGTGGGTAACATAAAACTTTAACATAGAAGACAGTAAGGTTTTTTTTTCATTCAGCTTAAATGGAGGTATATTCTGAGAATGTCGTAATTTCAATAATTATCATATGAACAAAAAGATTCACTTATATACTAAATCAACGTGACCAGGTCTGTATAATAGTGTGATTGTCTTGCTATTTTCGTTAAGTGTGTGCCAATCAACCGTTGGCCTTTCACTAGCGTCAAGATAACATACTTTCAAACCAAGATCTAAAACTCTGCCCAAAGCTGTCATTTGCAAATGATCAGCTTCTTTGCCAAATGCCTATTTTTGTTAATTAGATTTGACATGAGAGTACTACAACTCACCTCAACATATGTTTCGCAGAATTTCTTTATATCTGGCATACCTTCATCATCTAATTGTAGATCACCTTCGTAAGCAAATAAAAAGGGTATAAAATCGTCGGCGTTTTTTCTTATCGTAGCGGAAGTGAGATACCTCATGAAAACGACAATAGAGTTGCTAACTTCTTCGTCATCATTGAGTGTAACTTTAAGATAATCGCCAATAGAGATTGAAGGATCTTTTACGTTATCTAAAATACTAAGGAGTGGTTGGTAGAAATCGAGCATAATATCACTATCAAAACCTAATTCAGACAATAGTGGTATGCCAACATTCTCAAGTCTCTCTTTTGCTGATGTAGCTGCTTGACTATCTTTGCTTACGAGTTCAATGAAAGCGTAAGTTATAGCTCTATAGAAGCAATTACCATCTCCTCTTATTCTTCTGAAGTGGTTATAACCTTCTGTTATCAGGTTGTTAATCTTATTTTTGTATATTTCATTTCCATTCTCGTATTCTTTCAATAAAGCTGGCATTTCCTCTAAAACACCGATTAATGGACTACCTCTGCTTTCTTCCTCTTTTATTTTTTCTGTTAATTCAAGTATTTCTGTATCATTAAGTTCCGTCGATTGAGCTTCTGATGTCATGACTGGATTGTGAGAACAAGTTGATTATCGCATGACATGAAATGTGAAATTTAAAAAATTAAAAAAACTATTACTGCTTCATTATTAATCGAAAAGAAGTCTAAATGACTATGTGGAGCTAGTTCAATTACATTATTATTGTCAATGAAAATCTTCCCACTGATATTATTTAGTATAGATAGTAAGTATGTTGAAAGAGGTTATATAGGTGGTATATAATTAGAATAATGAAGCACGAAGTACCTTGCGATTATACTACCTAACTGGTTTCAGGCATTGGTAGAATATGTTTCAACGTAAACGTTAAGTGGGTGATTTGCTGAAGCTGTCATATCCAGCCTGATGTTGTATTATCTATTAATCTTACAGACTTTTCTTATCGTTTTTATAACACTACATAACGATATACACGCTTTTAAGTCAGCCGTACTTGAGGAGATAGCTATTTAATGAGTTTGTATAGCATTCAATTGTCATAGATTAATTTAGCTTATATCTTTCCATATCATGCTATGTAGACCAAAAGATGGCTGATAAACTAATATACGAAGAGATATATAGTAAATATAGTAGAATACAACTATATATATTGTAATGAATGAGTCATTCACCGTATTTGTCGCTCTCTAACATCTTATCTCTGCTCCGCCATCATGTCAGATCCCCGTATCTCAAGCAAGGAGTGAGAGAATAATAATTTTAAATATATAAATAACTTACTAAATAAATAATAGGGCTTTCGATTTAAACGCTAAAGCCGCCACCAAAGAATACCAAGTTGAACCAAGATTAGGTGCGTATATTTATAACCCATATTAACTTGAATATTAACAATACAAAGATTATAGAACAGTCTCTGCTATCAATGGGTACATATATACTATCATTTTTGCAATAATCTCACTCTTAGCGCAGTCCGCTCGTCATCCTGGATAACGTCAAACTAGGACAGTACAATGAAATCGTACAATTGACACTTCCAGATGGCTCAAAACGTCGTGGTCAAGTATTGGAAGTTTCAGGAAAGAAAGCCGTCGTTCAAGTATTTGAAGGTACATCAGGCGTAGATACCAGGGACACGCACATTGAATTCACTGGTTCATCTATGAAACTGCCTGTTAGTGAGGATATGCTTGGTAGAATATTCAACGGTTCAGGTCAACCTATCGACAACGGTCCAAAGGTATTTGCAGAGGATTATCTCGATATTAATGGTGCGTTAGATTTTATGATGATAATTATCGCTCAATTAGTGTCCTAAGGATCTCCGATTGTATGTAAATGGCAAGTTTACCATAATCTGATACTGAAATACTCTCTTAGAACCCATACTCACGTATTTATCCGGAAGAAATGATCCAAACTGGTATCTCAACCGTGAGTTAATCTTTATTCAGTTGGTGATTATCTCAACAAACCACAGATTGATACCATGAGTGCGTTCATCTACTAGTACGTATGATTACCGACTAACGACACTTCAGACTCAATTGCTCGTGGACAAAAGATACCGATCTTCTCAGCCGCTGGTTTACCACACAATGAGATCGCCGCCCAAATCTGTAGACAGGCAGGTCTCGTAAAGGGACCTTCAAAGGGCATTCACGATGACCACGAGGACAACTTCTCTATCGTTTTCGCTGCTATGGGTGTAAACATGGAAACCGCTAGGTTCTTTAAGCAAGACTTTGAGGAAAATGGCAGTCTTGACAGAGTCACGCTCTTCCTTAACCTTGCAAATGATCCAACGTGGGTTCTAGTCTGAGGATGTTATAAAACTAATACCGTTTCGTAGTATTGAGAGAATTATTACCCCGCGTCTTGCTCTCACCACAGCTGAATACTTTGCCTATCAATGTGAGAAGCACGTCCTCACAATTTTGACAGATATGTCTTCATACGCTGATGCATTAAGAGAAGTTTCAGCTGCTAGAGAAGAAGTACCAGGTCGTAGAGGTTACCCAGGTTTCATGTATACAGATTTAGCTTCCATCTACGAAAGAGCAGGTCGTGTTGAAGGAAGAAATGGTTCAATTACACAAATACCAATTCTTACTATGCCTAACAATGATATTACACACCCAATTCCGGATTTGACTGGATATATCACTGAAGGACAAGTATTCATTGATCAACAATTGAACAACAAGCAAATTTACCCACCAATTAATGTATTACCATCATTGTCTAGATTGATGAAATCAGCAATTGGTGAGAAACTCACACGTAAAGATCATGGAGATGTTTCTAATCAATTGGTGAGTCTAATTGTTATAGTAGTTATGACAGCAACTGAGACGCTTTAGTACGCGAAATACGCTATCGGTAGGGATGCAGCAGCAATGAAAGCAGTCGTTGGTGAAGAATCACTCAGTGGAGAAGATAAATTGGCATTAGACTTTTTGGATAAGTTTGAAAGACAATTCGTTAACCAAGGGCCATATGAAAGCAGAACGATCTTTGAATCATTAGATCTCGCATGGGACCTCCTTCGCACATTCCCTAAGGAGCAATTAAACAGAATATCACCAAAGATTATTAAAGAATTCTATGAGAAGCGCAAGGAGGAAGCAGAGGACGACAACAAGCACAAGGGTGTGGTTGATAGCGTAAAGGATGAAAATTTGATTGAGGTTTAAGTTGATATTGTAACTTTGATTTATAATTCAGTTTTAGATAGAATGAAATGGAGTGTATAGAGTATTAATTTGAAGGTTCATACTTTGGGAGTTCGCCTCTTTCCTCCATTCTAGACTTTGCTTGGTTGAGAGCCCAAGTTTGAATGCTAATTGATAAATTAAAGAATGATATAGTTGTTAATAAGCACACCCACTTTGTGTCTGGTTTGTAATAGTATGCAACACCTGCTCCAGCCATGGCGGCGTAGAAACCAAAGTAATAGATGGGTTCCCAGTTCTCCCACTTTCTCTTCTGGCCATTAGGAAGTGGCTGATAGGGGCGTCAATAGCTGTAGAATATGAGATATTCGCTACAGACCTTCTCAGCGAAGAGATGTCCAGTTGGCTCGTGGAACTGTGGACCACCACCAGCGTATCTCAACTGCTGTGATCTAGAAATTTGTTTTATTTGGCTAGATTTTAATCTTAACATTTTTAGATGATCGTTGTAAAGAGGAGATAGCAGCCTCTCACTTCAACTACGAAATAAATGAGAGCATGAATATCGAAATAGCTAAACAATTCAAGGACTTATTAGAGCCTTTTGACAGGCTCGTTAGTAACTCAGTTGAAGGTTAGTCGCCCATTAGTTTAGTCTATACACTTACACTTCCCCTATATAGCTAGTAATACAAACGACACGTCTTCTTCATCCTCTCCTAGTCGTAAAGAAACCGTAGAGGAGAGACTAGACGCTCTATTTAGGAAGTCAAACCATAACTCTTCCACTCAGTCTCTGGGTCCGCCACCCCAGATCGTCACAACTCGTAGTTCCGCCGGATCTTCCTTCAAAGAAACTACACAGGCCTCAGATAGATCAGCTATCAAAATAAAGACTATCTCCTGGAATATGGCAGACTCTCTAGTTAACGGTGATTTGGAGGTACTATTGGGGCACGTACCCCCATATACACCACCACCGTCAACCACGGATAAATTACCACAGTTAGATCGCGAGGACGCTCATCCTTATCATTTAGTGGTCGTCGCCGGACAGGAATGCCCAACAACAGCAAACATCCTCCCACGCGGTTTTAGTCTTGCTTTACGTGACACTAACCCGAAACGTGAAACTTATAACGAGTCTAGTACGGATTTGTTACAACAATCACAATCTCCAAATTTATCAACAATCTCACAAACCAATAATAACGACCCTTCTTCTATTCAATCCGGCTGGTCTGGTATCTTGGAACAGTGGTTTTGTCATGGAGCAGGCACTTGTCAAAGTCCAAACATACCGCCAACTCCCACTGAACCCATCGTTAATGAATCTCTATTATCGCCTCCTCCAATGGGTGATAGAAAATTAAGCTCAACTTCAGTCGGCAGTTCAACCGGAATGCAACCATCTAGCTCTGCTAACTCTGCAACTTCTCAATCTCAACAAGCCGCCCGTCCGCCGATGATAAAAAGACATCTCTCTAAATCTTCTCGTTTTGAAAAAGATCTATCCAAACAGACGAATTTCAACTCTGGCCCTTATGAATTATTGCTAAAGGAACGTTTAATGGGTATCTACATTGCCGTTTTCGTTTTTAAAGGCTGTAGACATCTTGTTGAAAATTCGTCAACTGCTGTTGTTCCAGCTGGTTTATTGGGTGGCAGACTAGGCAATAAAGGTGCTGTCGGAGCTAGTGTCAAAATAGCAGATACTCGTTTACTTTTCATTAATTCACATTTAGCCGCTCATGAACATAGGTTAGCTGCTAGATTAGAAAACATGCAGAAAATTCAACGAAGTTTGGCCGTCGATACTTTCTTACCACCGGATGATCCACGAAATAACAAAGAAGATGTCACTGAAAGATTCGATTTTACTTGGATTATGGGTGATTTAAATATGAGAGTTGACATCACTCGCAAACACGCTGATTGGTTAATAATGAACAAAGATTATAAAGCAGCTTTAGAATTTGATCAATTGCGAAGTGTAATGAAAGATGGAAAAGGTTTTAATGGTTTCAATGAGGCTGAAATTACTTTCCCGCCTACTTTCAAGTATGACGTCGCTAAACGATCGCGCACATTGCGTAGAAGATCTTGGGATAACCGTTCAATGAATAGGACCTCTACACCGGATATGTCAAGACCATCTTTAGATTCGACTGCTGAATTTGTTGAAATAAATGACGATGATATATCTTCGATCACGTCAACATCAAGGAGTGGAAATTCTTCAAATGTTGCTAAATCACCTTCGATGGCTTCTTCTCATTTAACATCAGACGTTGAAGATGATAGTGAGGGTGAAGATGATGAAGCATTACGTATTGCTGCGATTAATGCTTCACAATTGGAAGAATCAAAGCTTTTTGCAGGTGTAGATGTCGACAAAGCTGTTGATAAAGCTGTCGAGAATGTCAAAGACGCTTTCAGATCTCTCGTAAAACCAATATCGGCAACTTCGAATGATGACAAAATTCGTCATCGGAGAAGCCTTGAATCTAAACGATCAAGTAGTCGACTTAGTGTTGATTTTTCAAGACGAAATGCCAGTGTTTTTAGCGATTTTGACTCAAGGAGAAATAGCTTTGGAGGATCCCATGATCAACAACATTCTGTATCAAAACGTAGGAGTAGTAGTAGCGTCACACAAGAGTCAAACCTTGGTCGCAAACCTCGTAATTTGAGTTTAGACGTAAACAACCTCGGTGTCGCTCAAAATGGCGGCCCACTCAGTGCTGGTGCATCACCATTTAGTCGTAGCTCATTCTCAAGAAAGCTGAAACAAAGTTTGATTAGAAGATCATCACAATCCTCCGGAAGTAAACATGAAGATGATCTGCGGAATTCAGCTATAGATGAGACAGCATCGAATGATCCAGATGAGGATTTAAAGTCGACGTACGATTCATCTCCCAAACAACGCGTACCATCTTGGTGTGATCGTATACTTTGGAGATCGGTAAGTGTTGATTAAGATCTAGGAATAATATTGACAATTTTCAAGACAATAACACCTGACGCGGAAAACCTAGATCGCATGCGCACAAAGAAGTTCTCGAAATTGGGGAACGCAATTTCACATGTCCTCCGTCGTCGGTCTTCTTCCAAAGGTAGCTTGAAAGAAATAGGCAATAGTTTGAGTATAAGCAATATTGCACATCATAATCGAAATAATAGTAATAATAGTAATAGTAATAATCAAACATCACAATCACATGTACAACAATTACCAGTAGCAGAAACGCAAATAATCGAAGATAATGAAGCGCCACGACCAAAACTTCATATGTCACGATCGGTTGAAGAACTGTCCAAAGTCAGTCCAACTACTAAAGTCAGCTTTTTTACATCTTCCCCAATGTCAACTGTAAAAAGTGAAAAGAAGTATCGTGAGAAAGATGATAAGAAGAAATTTTTGGCGAGGTTTAGATCAAATTCACTTGGAAGTCCAAAAGATGATGATATGTTGGATGCAAGTCAAGTACAAAAACATATGAAATCTCGGAAAAGCTTCTCATGGTTGGAGACATCAGCTGGTAGATCATCATCAGATTTATTATCACCAACTGAAGTGATTGGTTCACCTTCAATATCACCAAAGACATTATCAATGACAACGAATTTGAATGAGAGCAGTACAAGCAATAGTGGGAAACCTAAACAAGAAGGGTCTTCACAGGGTAATGATGGAATGCAAGTCTCAAAATGGTTTGTTAACTCGTTCCCATCGTTGTTTGGTAGTAGAAATCCATCTAACCTTCTATTGGATACGGGAATGAATAAAACGAACAGCGATACCTCGACTGCAGCGAACAACCAAACACCTGAAGTTGAATTAGCAAAGCAAAGAGGACAAGTTGATTGTATCAATTATAGCTCATTAACTGATCAGGAGATGAGAAAATTGGAAGGTAGATCAGATCATAGACCGGTTTTAGGATCATTTTTAGCGTGGATCTAGTATATTCTTATTTAGTTTAATATGATTTTTGTATATTAGCAGTAGTATTAGTTATAATGTATAGGATTTAACTAAAGAGTCTTCAAGACGTTGTCTCATGATGCTATCGCCTAAAACAGTGACTGCTCAACTGTTGAGGTTTTATTAGAAAGTCCAATAAAGATATTGTTGTTAAGAAACGTCGGTGATAAAATATTTATTAACATTCCAGATAATTCCATAATTTTATAAATTTCATCCACTTTCAACGATGGATTGAGAAATTCTTTTGAAAAACATCAATGGTCGCAGAGCGGTGAGTATTCTTTTTTAGTTAGTTAGTGATATTAACTATATACAAGTAAATACTACGACCTTCTGGATAGCCAGCCAGATGCCTCACAGGCTGATTTGAAGAAGGTGAGCTGAACCTTCGAGAACATCATTTTTACTAATCAAACAATAGGCTTATCGTAAGAAGTGCGTATAATAGACTCACCTAACATTAATCTAATAACGACTTATAGAGCACTCCGTCTTCACCCAGACAAAGGTGGTGATCCTGACTTGTTCAAGGAGGTAACCCACGCGTGAGTTCTTCCTAACAACTTATTTCAATATCTAACTACTATTCAGCTACGAAGTCCTTTCAGATGAAGACAAGAGACAAATGTATGATCAATACGGTGAAGAAGGTCTCCAAGGTGACGCTGGAATGGGAATGGATCCAGGTGATCTTTTCTCTCAATTGTTCGGTGGTTTCGGTGGTGGTCGTCGTCCTACAGGTCCACGGAAAGGAAAAGACCTCGTTCACAGACTTGGTGTTTCATTGGAAGACATTTACAAGGGCAAGACTACTAAACTTGCACTTAACAAAAACACAATCTGTACCGGCTGTGAAGGTAGAGGTGGTAAAGCAGGCTCTGTTAAGCAATGTACTTCATGTCATGGTAGAGGTATTAAGGTTACTTTGCGTCAACTTGGTCCAATGATGCAACAAGTTCAACAACAATGTGACTCATGTAATGGTCAAGGTGAAGAAATACCTGCAAAGGATCGTTGTAAGACTTGTAACGGAAAGAAGATCACTTCCGGTCGTAAAACTCTTGAAGTTCACATTGATAAGGGTTTGAAGAATGGTGCAACTATCGTATTCAATGGTGAAGCTGACCAAGCACCTGGTATCGTTCCAGGTGATGTCGTTATCGTCGTTGAAGAGAAGCCACACAACATCTTCAAGAGAAAAGGCAACGATTTATTCGCTGAGAAGGAAATTGACTTACTTTCTGCACTTGGTGGTGGTTCATTCACTATTCCACACCTTGACGATCGTTTAGTAAAGGTTACATGGCAACCAGGTGAAGTTATTACACCAGAGTCACTTCGTAAGATTCCAAAGGAAGGTATGCCATCACAAAGATTCCACGAATTGGGTGACCTTTTCGTGCATGTTAAGGTTAAGTTCCCAGAGTCAATAGATCCAACTTTGGTTCCACACCTTGAAAAGGCTTTACCACCAAGAAACTTACCAGAAGAAGACAACGCTATGCACGTTGACGATGTAGCATTCGAGCAACTCTCAGCTGGTCAACAAGCTGAGCAACATCACCGTCCAGACTCAATGGAAGAAGATGATGATGATGACATGCGCGGTGGTGCAGGCCCAGGTGTACAATGCGCACAGCAGTAGACAACATATGTAGAACAAGATTACCCGAGCATTTGTAAAAGCCCTTTCCATAAACTTTTTTTTTCTTTCCGCAATTTCTTATCTTCTGCCCTAACAATCATCATAATGGATGAGAGCTTTCACAGGAGAGTACAAAACTGGAGAGACGATGATATAAGTAATTTCTTAAATGAGCATAATTGCGCTATATATGTACCTCTGTTTAGAGATAATGATATACGGGGGGATAATATACTAGACGTCGATCAAATAGCTTTGAAGGAAATGGGAATACCAAAAGTTGGCGATAGAGTAAAAATTAATGTAGCTATAAATGGTTTAAGGAATAGATGCTTCGATGAGCTCGTACAACTTGACCAAAAGAAATCCCGTTCTCTGGCGCTCTCACGATCAGAAGGTGACAATAGACAACGGGTAGCGACTTCTAAATCATCGCAAACGAGGCCACCACCATTGGTACTTGATCAATTGCAGCCACCTCAACAGCACAAGAACGACATCCCATATCAACCACAAAATAAGAGTGCGAAATCAACACTTGCTGCACTAGGTGTACCAGGACTTAAAAGACCACGTGGGAATTCCAATCCGTCGAATAGAGATCTATACACTTCTAGTCCACTTCCGCAACCATCAAATTCATCACGTAAGAATCTACTCAATATCTCATCTGGCTCCATTAAGCGTCCATCAACGAGCAATGTTGTATCTAGAAAGCAGCTTGCTCTTAACGGTACACGCCCCAATACTGCAAACCCAGCTTTACATCCTTACGCAAAATCTCAAGTATCACCAACTGAATCAATACGTGAAGAGATGTTTGAAAATGGTTACAGGATTGGTGCTGGTCCTTATCAATCACATAATAACTCTAAATTATCATTGACTGATGTTAGGAGAAAATGTGTCAAGTTCATTACAGCAGAAGATGGTTTTACTCGTGTAGTAGACGTATCAGAGTGTGAGAATGCTTCTGATGTACTCGCAAGAGTTCTCAAGAAGTTTGGTAAAATCAATTATCAAGCGAAGAGTCAAAGTGGTGCTATAGAAGACAACGAAAGATCATATTTCGTTTACCAAGGTTGGGGTGTATTTAGATGCGTTGACGGTCAAAGTGAGTATAATTAACTATGATTACTACTTATCAATTAATGTGTTTAAAGTCTATGGATATCCTCTCAGTGAAAGTGAGATTATAGCGGTCTGTCAATCACCTCCAAATGATTCGCAACGTGAACGTGGATTGTACATACAGCGTACAGAGGATTGGCAGCTACCTAAACCAAAATCAAAGAAGAAATTTGAAGCATTTTTCACGGATATGACACCACAGAAGAAGATGTCAAAGCAAGCTCTTCAGAAGCAGTCAGCTGAATCACTACGCATGAAAAAGAAGACAAACAGGGCAAGTATGATGAGTGTCATGTCAGGTTTGGGAGCTGTACCAGAACATGATGAAAAGCCACTTTACGAGTCAGCCGCTCAGCTACCATCCGTCAATCAAGCTGATAGAGTAGCAAATCCACGAGGTAGATTACAGAATTTCCATGGTCAGCGTCCACCATCTGAACTTATCTCTACCCACCTTGCTGATTTCTTCCCAACTGCGGATATAAAGAGTATAAACAAAACTGCTAGGAATTCAAGGATACATAGAAGGGATGGCTCGTCGGTTAGTACATCTAGTAGACCTATATGGGAAAGTGAGCCTATGCCTGAATTACCAATACCACCTTCAAAATTCTTTGATGAGAAGTATAAGATACCACAAAAGGAGCCACCAAAAGATGATATACCACCTGTACCTGCTGAGCAACCTCCAATGCTGCCTCCTGTCAACGTAGAACCATTAGACTGGTCTGAAACAAAGAGTATGGGTTCTTTGAAACCATCATCAATTGCTAGTAAAAAATCAAAAGGTGGTCCAAACGATGACACTTCATCTATTCTCACAATGGATCAAGTCGTACAGGAAGTTGAAAATAGAGTATCAAATGATGATTATAGAGATGTTGTTGAAATAGGAAGCATACATAGTGAGGAGGGTAGTATCCATGATGAAAGTGAGCTTAAAAGGAAAGAAGAACATACTGGACGTGTTTCACCTGCTTACTCGCAATTATCACCAAAACAACAGCCACTAGATCTACGTGCTTCACCAATTTCCCAACACTCACAACGCTCCGATGTTTCACCGTCATCACCCACTTCACAAGCGTCACCAGGATCTAAAAGTAAAGCACTATCAACCCATTCGAATGAAGCTAACGAGTCGCGTTCACCATCACCTCTTGAGCCACCGCCTGAAATCAACATTGGTGATAACTTTTTGCGTAGGCCTTCAGTCGGTCTAGGTCCAGAAGCTGAAGAGAATCAAGTTGATTACGTACCAACAGATGACGAGGATGACAAATATAGTTACAATGAACGCAAACCGATTAAATGGCACAAAGGTGCACTCATCGGAAGTGGATCATTCGGTAGTGTCTACTTAGGTATGAATAAATCAACAGGTCTGCTTATGGCTGTAAAACAAGTTGATTTACCTGCTGGTAATAGCACTGGTGTACATATCGAACCGAGGAAAAAGTCAATGCTTGATGCACTTGAAAGGGAGATTGAACTTCTCAAAGTATTAAAACACAAGAATATTGTGCAATATTTAGGTGAGCGATATATTTATCGAGGAAATTTTAATTATTGACTAAATTTTAATAGATTCTTCGCTTGACGAAGCTTGTTTGAATATTTTCCTTGAGTATGTTCCAGGTGGAAGTGTAGCAGCACTTCTACAAAATTATGGTGCATTTGAGGAAGAATTAGTGAGAAATTTCGTCAAACAAATTCTCACTGGATTAAACTATTTACACACTAAAGGAATAATTCATAGAGATATTAAAGGTGCCAACATTCTGGTTGATAACAAAGGTGGTGTTAAAATATCAGATTTCGGTATTTCAAAGAAGAAAGTGACGGATAATTTGTTCGGAGCTAATAAAGTTGTTAGACAGAGTTTACAAGGTTCTGTATTTTGGATGGCACCTGAAGTAGTAAAGCAAGAACCATATACTCGTAAAGCAGATATCTGGTCATTGGGTTGTCTCATTGTTGAGATGCTTACTGGTGAACATCCTTTCCCAAGCTTAAATCAAATGCAAGCAATTTTCAAAATTGGTAGCTCTGCATCACCTACTATTCCTGATGATATTAGTGATGATGCTAAAGATTTCTTGAAACAAACATTTGAAACTGATAGCGCTGCTAGACCTTCAGCAGCTGTATTAGAAAGAAGCGCCTTTATAACACAAATAACAGCTACAGAAGCAGGTAATAAAGATGCTCTCAAGGAAGCAGTAGCATCTACAGCCGATGTCTCAACTCCAACACATACTCAAGATCTTGAAGTTTTGTAGTATATTCAATACATTTTTATCATCTATTTTATGAATCCCTGGAAAGAAAAATGTATCAACTAAAACAAATGCAAATTATGAAAATTGTCCACTTTAGCTTTTTACTCCTTGTGTTTGTTGCTGTCGCCCTCATCACTATCGATATCACTACCAACATCAAATAATCTCTCAGATTCAATTTGTTCATTTGACCTACGGTCGCTGGTTTCTATGCCTTGTTCTTGTTCTTGGGATAGCGTGTTTGCGCGTAGTTGACTATAATCATGGACGAGCATTTGTCTCCTCCTTCTCCTTATCCAAAGGAAACCACCTACAGCAACACCAATAATGATCAAAAGAAGTGCAAATGATCCACTCTTTTTATGTGAACCTGCCCAACTAACTGAGGAATCTTCTTCACCAAATTCGTTAATATCACCAACGGCACTTTCAAAGTTGTAGTTGTCTGATGATTTTACAGATTTGAGGTCAACTTCCATATATCTTGTAATTAAATCTAACATTGGCTCAGGTGCATCAATCGGAACCATATGTGATGCATTATATACTCTCACATAGGTGAGATTTCTCTCTGCTTGCCATTCACCAACTGGATTACCATGCATCGACCATAATTGTGGTGTATCACCAGAGAATCCTTTACCACCATTCCATTCAAGGTTATCAACGAGATTTTCAATACCTTGATAATTGCATACTATATCTTTGTCACCAGCAAAAAGGAGTACTTTGGTATGTTTGAGTATTTTTGGAAGTAACCTAACTGATGCGGTTGAATGAATTGCAGTTAATTCCCTGCTTACTTTTACGTTACACTCAGTCCATGATTCAGCTCTGGCGCGCGCATTGAACGCTTTTGTTACACTCTCTTTCTGTTTGGTTTTATTAGAAATTTATCATTAAATAATTTGAAGCTTTACTCACCCTCAAATATTCAGTCACGTCGTGTAATTCATTAGGCCAGTTCATTCCACAAGCTGGATATTCGTCACGAAGACGATAGTCGTAAGTGTTTAAACAAGTAGCTTTTCCATTTTCATATTTACGATGAGAGCCAGTTATTTGATCCATTATTAATTCACATTCACTGATATAAATTTGTAAAATTCCAGTCTTCTCTTCACGTGTAAGTGCACTATTGAGCGATTTTTCACACCTTTCTACGAGATCCATCATCTCTTTATCGGCTTTGGTGCCAGGTTGAATCAGACCCTCAGCATGAGCGAATTGAGCATATGCCGGGTATTGTGAAATAGGGTCAATCCAACCATTTCCAATCATTAATCCTTTAAGATTCAATGGTAAATCAGGAGTTTCAATAACTTTGTTTGCAAAGTATGGTACATACTGACCAGCGTATGATTCACCACTTATATAGGTATCGGTATTCTTCAATTCTGGGAATATTTCATAAAAGTTGTTAAGGAAAGTGATAAATTGATCTGCAGCTTGATCTAATTCATGTACGTAACTATCTGTTTGGGCGTAACTGTAACCAGTACCGACTGGTTGATCGATAAAGACGATATTGGCGTATTCATGCCAGCCGTATTCTTTTTCTTTAAGACCCAATTCTCCTTTTTCATTCTTTATGAGGTTAAATGGACCAACTTCCATCATTAATGCGTCAAATGAACTACATCCTGGTCCACCGTTGAACTAAGTAAAATAAGTGAAAAGAAATTAGTGAATATTATAATACCATACCCAAAATATCGTTCTAGTCTTGTCTGTCTTCTGTCTAGCCTCCACTAGAGCGAAATAAAGATGGGAATTAGATTCTGAATCCGTAGTCGAAGGTACATGTCCGCCGTACATTTCAAAGCTTGGATCTCTAGTTCTTTGTAAATTTGGTAGATCATTTATCTTATAATCCTGTTTCTGCCTTGAAAATGGTGGTACTGGTGCTGTTATAAACATCAGATAATGCCAACTAGGGTATAGCTAATAAAACAAACCTCTAGCAACTTTCTTTAAGTCATCATCTTCACTGTATTCCCTTCTCGCTCTAAATTGTTCCTCTGCACGCTTTCGTATGACAGAATCCATCGTCGTTGTCAAGAAGAGAGAAATTTATAAGGATATTTATCTATACAATATCTACTTTAACATATACAATCTTCGATAGTCTCAGCAGCAAAGCCTGTTCATCGTTAGTCTCCATTTTCTTGTCTTCTCTACTACTCACAGCAGCAAAGTGTACCGATAAAGCAGAGACAACAGTTACGTATCGTATCACAACAGCATGTGCAACATCCTATTACTATTATTAGACTGCTAAAATCTGATTATCACACTCACCACCGCAACAACTGGATGTTTTATCAGTATTATGAAAGTATCTCATAGAACCAAACTCACCCGGAACTCTTCTCTTGTGGTGGTTGTGGCGCATATGCCATCTGTGGTGGTGGCGGTGGTTGCTGGTAGTAGCCTCCTTGCTATCAGACGCTTAGCAAGACATCATCATGTTCAAAGTAATACTCACTTGTTGTTGTGGCGGATAATAAGACATACTTCCTATCTAGACGATTGTATTTATAAAACAGGCGACGTATTTATATAGCAACCTTAAATAGATCAGGACTTGGCTTTTGCTGTACCTTACTTGACTTTGGTATGTGCGCAGCGGTGTATAATTATTGATAACTCGCTATAAACTTTCTTATAACAATTATTGCTAACACTTTTACACTTTGTTTCACATTTTCCAACTTTTTTTGCCTTTTGACACATCTCTAACCGGCATAAGTGTGCCCAGACATTTGATCGTGATTTGATCTGTGATTATAATCACAATGAGGTGAATAAATATATTAAGTAGTATAATAAACCTCTACAATTTCTATTTAACGCTTTCCATATCCACCCCTCCAAGTTGATCGGCTAACTCCTGCTTTCGGTCTATCTAAGTTCTTAAACTTTCTATAATCATCTTCGTATCTATTAAAAGGCGGTGGAGAATGTCTACCTTGGTAGTTGCTAATTATCTCTTAGTAAAAATAAGGTTGTCAGATCTACTGCACTCACTCTTGTCGCCGCCGGCCAAGTCTATCTTGAGCACCATCCAAATCATATCTACTGTTACTGCTACTGCTTTTACTATTACTCTCTTCCCTCTTGCGCTCTCTTTTACGCTTATTCGCTCTAGCCTTCTTTGAAAGACCATCACCGACACCATTTATACTAGCAACAAAGTTATCATAATCATCACTATCATCACTACTTTCATCTGCGAGACGTTTCAAATACTCTTTCTCCTTACGTCTTCTTTCAAAGCCAGGTCCACCACGATCAGGTATGCGAGTGTTTGACGGATATCCACTTGATTTTTCTAATTGTTTAGCTCTACGTGATCCATTCGTATCCTTTTTCTTCTTCTTATCGCTAAGGAAAGCTGTTCTGAATGGCCCACTTATTAGATTCTGTTCAGAGAATGCTGATGGTTCGTGTAATGGAATTGGACAACCTCTTCTCATTCCACAATCATCACCCAAATGACCTGAATCTGCACAATTGTAACACCACATTTCTGATCTAGCTTCTTGAATTTCCTTCGATTCAGCTTCATCCGTTACTTCTGACTTAGATTTATTATCGAATTCTTCCGTGTCTACATAGCGATAGATTCTCCAGAGTGTTGGACATGCCTGTTGGGATATATTAGGAAAGTGATGAATAAGTAAACCAAACCGACCCTCATTTGATGATTAGGAGAGCCACATCTACGACAACTAAGTCGTGAGTCTCTCTGTTTTGGGATAGTGCAATTCTGTAGTTTGTTTAGTTTGAGTAGCCAAGCATCGTGTAAACGTACTCTAGCAAAGTGACCGCGACCACCACCTAGGTGATGTTAGATGTAAAGAGAGATCAAGAAGGCTATACTAACAGTTATAACAAACAAGTGAGATTGGACAATCCCTCTCCTTGTGTTCATCGACGGCGCCACAAGTGAGGCACTGAGAGAGTGTGAATGAGTGTATAAATTAGAGTAAATAAGCGTACGATAATATGCGGACAATCTTTAGCTATATGTCCAGTTTGTTTGCAGCTTTTACAGACGGTGTACTCATGTCTATTGACTTCTTCTTGGAAGTACCTAACTGGAGCTACGCCATGTTGATCAATATCAACGAAATCACTATCATTCTCCTCATATTCCTTATCCTGGATAGTACTATTATCGCCTTCACCATTGTTATCTTCTAAAACTCTAACGGTATGAATTTCATTATCCTTCGTTTCCTCATCATTGAGGTTTATATAATGGGGTAAAGTGAGTGGAACTGCATTATTATCAGAGTTATCATTCTCTCTATCGACTTCTAAAGTAGATTGAGCGTTCGCGTCTGGTTCTGTATCAACGAAGAAGAGTTGCTATAGTAGAGAAATGAGGATATGAGCTTGTATTTAGATAAATGCTTACATTATCATCAAATTCTACAGTTCCCTCGTCATTAGCTGGATTTTTATTATCCTTTTTTGAAGATTTTGAAGATTTCGCCATCGAAGTAGATAAGATAGAGCGTATAGAAGTTTGAAGGGTGTGTTGGTCGATGATATACTAGATTAACTCAGAGCATCATTTTCTTAGGCTTTAAAATAACTCTCGATTTAATCAGACAGCTTAGACATTTACATCATTTCTTCGTTAAAAACAACGATGAGTTATCCACAAGAAGGTTTAATTGAAGGGTTCAATGTCGGTGATTTCACCTTCAATTTAATAAGTGGACCAGCTGCCTCTGACGATGATCTTCTCGGGTTTGTACCTAGAATTCCCCACACTGTGGCACCTACTAAATAGACAAACAGCTTCAAGGAGGATTTAGGCTTTGATCCACCGATGCTTCTATTTCCTCATAATGCTATAAAAATTGCGCACAATCTCAGTAATTTCACTTTGGCATTTTACGCTAGGCCTGCGCTGCATCTGATTGACAAAAGTGGCGCGGAAGCTAAAAGAGTCGCTTATGCATTTAATGAGGGCGCACATGCGTAAGTATAACTTGTTCTCTTTCTTTTTCTTAGTTTTGCTCAATTTTTACATCAGACAACTCCCAAAGAAGAGTCACGATTGGACATACACTACAACCTATTCCGGTAACTCAACTAGGAGTTTTAATGGCACACCCTACAGGAGTATAGCTTCTACACCATCACACAGTCACAATCTTGCTGATAACGTCATCAGTCATCATACACTTACGTTTTTTGAGGATGACTTGGGTTCAGCTGGATATACAACTTTAAGAGCTACTTTGATAGTCTACGATGACAGTTTTGAGATCTTGCAAAGGCATTTCTTACGAGTGAACAATATCCTTTTTAGAATTTTCGACTGCACCTTCAGTCATAAGTTTGGTAGTTGGGAGATCAACAAACATTGTAGAGGTTGGGAAGGCCGTTGGAATGAAGTTTTTATGCGCTTACCAACTGATTACCAAAACATTAATGAAACATCAAGCGAATATCAAGATGCAGTTAAGGATGTATTAGTTTTACTCAGTCCATTAGAGAGTATTCGGAGAGCGAAGGAGCTTTCACCATCTAATCAAATGCTTAGATCCACTTCCGGAGATAGTGTCAGCAGCGCTAGTATGAGTAGTCGATCAGGTTCACGAATTGGATTTGCAGCTCGCGTTTTATTAAGTAGGCACAATTCTCATAACTCTACAGCAAGCACTCGGAGACGTCGGAAGCATCCGCCTGGTGCATTATCATTCAGTACCGCAAAAGCGAAATCTAACCCAGGTTCAATGCCTTCTAGTTGTGTTTCACCAATGTCATCAGGATGTTGCTCACCATCAGCGATAAGTGGAGCAGGTACAGGATGGAACGGAGTTGGTAGATGGAGCTACAGAATACATTTGTCTGATATGAATGATGAATTTAGGAGAGAATTACCTTCGCAATTCCCACCGGAAAATACAGATGAAAATTACGAAATGGATGACTGGGAATATGAAAGAAGAAGATCGTTCGCGTACAATAACATGTTTAATGATTTTAGTAGCTGCTCCAGCTCTGATGATGATGGTTACGCCTACGACCAGATGGATGTTGCCCAACAACTGACAAAACGCTTAGAGAGGTTTAGTAGACAATATCCAGAACGTTTAGTGGATAGAGATGATTACGACAATGATGATTTTTAAATGTATGTATATATACTCCTTTGAATGCATGTTGTATGCCTAGGCTAGATGATAGAAATCTCGTGAATCAAGAAATACAAAGTGAGAAAGGGATGCCAATCTATTATAGGAGGCGCTACGTGCAGTAATTAAATTAAGATTGCTTGTTTGACTCGTTGCCATTGATGTTTTCCCACTCGTGAGAGCTGGTGTCTGATGGTGCAGAGGCAGGAGTACCAGAAGGAGCAGAAGTCGAAGGCTTCTGCTGATCCTCGGCTGACTTATCCTCAGTTGCTTGTTCCTCAACGGCGGCTTTCTTGCTTTCTGGTTCTTGTTCCTTAGGTTGCTCCGCTGGCTTTTGTGATTGGGCGTTTGCGACCTGAAGCTGTCAGAGGAGAAGAGATGGACAGATGGACTAACCTCCTGGCTGGTCATTTGCATGACGAGTTGGAAGATGTGAGGTGGTACTGTTCTCTCATAGATCATCAAGAGTTCAACTGGGGATGGGTAGACCTTGAGTGCCTTGAAGAATGCGGTTGCTGCCTTGAGCTCGCTATCTGGGCCTGCTCGCGGATGAGTGTCGGTCGTAGAATTTTACAATAAACGCACCCATAGAAGCCAACACTTCACCGTTGCCGACGTTTTGCATAAAGTAAGCCTCGCCTTGCTCAGCCCCAGTGACGGACCTCTTGAATGCCTCGACCTCGATGTTTGCTTCCAGAACAGCAGCTTTCAAAGCGAGCTGTAAATCTTGGGCAGATTTCTCTGCAGCGGCCTTCTCGACCTTGGTTTGTTTGACTGCAGCCTTTTTCAATGACTTTCTAAACTCAGTATCGTTTCTACGCTTGTAGTCAAAGTACACTGCGTATCCAGCGCTGTATAGTGTTAGAATCGCTATTATTAATAAACAGACTTACAATCCTACAACTGCTGTAGCTGCTGCCAAAGTAAAGTACCTCATCGTTTCTAAACAAGAAGATCTAAAATCAATTTTCCTCGAGAGCGCCAATTGGAAGTCTCTTAAATCGTCGCAACGAGGAAATGTTGACATCAAAATTATTCCAAAGGGGCTTATTAAACACCCAGCGTCGTTTTTACGCTAGCTCTATTAAGCAGCCTGCTACACAAGTCACTTCACTCTCGAATGGTCCGTCTAGTCTATTCAATCCAGCGATTACTAATTCCTTCTGCTCTCAGGCTTGACCGTCGCTACTGAGGAGAACGATACCAAGTCTGCTACCGTAGGTGTCTGGATCGACTCCGGTTCTAGAGGCGAATCAGCAAAAACGAATGGAACTGCTCACTTCTTAGAGCACATGGCATTCAAAGTACGTTATAGCTTTCTCTACAACACCCGTTAACTCCCCTAGGGCACAAACCGCCGCTCTCAGTTCGACCTCGAATTAGAAGTTGAATCATTGGGTGCTCACCTCAACGCCTACACCTCCCGCGAGCAAACCGTTTATTACGCTAAGTCTTTCTCTCAAGACGTTCCAAAGGCCGTAGACGTTCTCTCTGATATTCTTCAAAACTCAAAGCTCGACTCTAAGGCTATCGAGCGTGAAAGAGACGTCATTCTCCGCGAGCAAGAAGAAGTCGACAAGCAAATCGAGGAAGTCGTCTTTGACCACCTCCACGCAGTTGCCTTCCAAGGTTCGTTGGTTTTTTTTATGAAATTTTTCTTACCCGCCCACAGGTGAACCACTCGGTCGTACAATCCTCGGTCCAACTGAAAACATCAAGTCACTCAACCGTGACGACCTTAGCACCTACATCAAGGACAACTACCATGGTGATAAGATGGTCTTAGCCGGTGCAGGTGGTATCGCTCACAGCGAACTCGTAGAGCTCGCAAAGAAGCACTTTGGTAACCTTACTAGCTCACCAAACCCTCTTCCACTCGGCAACAGACCTTCTGCTGAACGCACAAGATTCACTGGTTCAGAAGTTAGAATTAGAGATGACAGCTCACCAACCTGCAACCTCGCTATTGCTGTAGAGGGTGTTAGCTGGTCAAGCCCAGACTACTTCCCAATGCTCGTCATGCAATCGATTTTCGGTAACTGGGATCGTAGCTTAGGTGCTTCACCATTATTGTCTAGCAGATTATCACACATCATTAGCGAAAACAACCTCGCAAACAGCTACATGTCATTCTCAACCTCATACTCAGACACTGGTTTATGGGGTATCTACTTGGTCTCAGAAAATTTGATGTGTTTGGACGACTTAGTACACTTCACTCTCAAGGAATGGCAAAGAATGTCAATCGCACCAACACCTGCAGAAGTTGAGCGCGCAAAGTCACAACTTAAGGCATCATTGTTATTAGGTTTAGATGGTTCAACTGCAGTCGCAGAAGATATCGGTAGACAAATTGTCACAACAGGAAAGCGTCTGACACCTGCAGAAATTGAACAATCAATCGCAGCTGTAACACCTGAGGAAATCCAAAGAGTCGCTAACAAGTACTTATGGGACAAGGACATAGCAATTGCTGCTCACGGTCGCACAGAAGGCTTGCTTGATTACAACAGAATCAGATCAGACATGTCATCCATGTTATACTAAGCTTAATAATGTAGAATAAACTTTTAACTTTTATAAATTTCGATTTATTTGATTTCTATCACTTTGAGACTGACGATCATCTGAGATATAGGAATATAGGGAATAAATATGACAGAATCCCATAATGAAGATATAAATAACGATAATAGTAAAGATATTTCTGCTAAATTAGCCCAATTGGATGAGAAATTACACGTAGAAGAGAAGATAAAGGATGGCGCAGAGAATCTCTTACAGGTTAGAATAGGAGGTCCTTTCAGTGTTATATACTAACAACCCCAGGTCTTTGACACTACAAAATCTGATAACCAAGAAATGCTCAGGAAGCAAGTCGAGGATGCACTCACAAAAGCTAACGACAATATCACGAAGCTTAATAAGGATATCGAATATCTGAAACTTATACCTAATACCCCACGCAAGAAACCACCTACGATACAATCTACATCAATAAACGACTCTGCCCGTCGGCGACGTACACCAGAGACATTTATCGAACCACCCGAGGATCACAAAACTGCATTCAACAATGGAATAGACTTCCTACAGTCTTTGGCTTCACTTAACCACTCCTATTTCGATCCAGAGAGTTTAGCTTCTAGGAGAATAGACCTCATGGCCGGCTTAACCGACGCACTCAAGAGGAACTTCAGATTGCGCTATGAGCTCGATCAGGATGTACTCATACATGCAGTGAAGAGCTGTCTTTCTGACAATGCTGGTGTTCCCGTTCGGACGGTCGCTTACCGTCTTCTTCGTCATGCACTCGTCGATAGATCTTCCGCAGAGCTTTACGAGAGCTACGGCGTTAGGCTCTACCTCATACGTTCACTCGCTCGTGATGCATCTTCACAACTCGAGAAGGAGCAAGCCATTTTCTTTATTAGGGCCTTGATTGATCTAGGCAACCATCGAGGGCTTCTCATAGATCAGTCAATCATCCGGGCTATCATCGCCATTGCTGAGAATGGTGAAGATCCACTTAGATACCTCTGCTTGGAGTTGTTAGCTGAAGTTGCACTCCTGGATATGCCTCTTCTCTCAAAATCACAAGGTCTTAATATTCTTCTATCAGCTCTTAGTGGTTCTTCCCCAGATCTGACACACTTTGCACCCGTTTTGGCATCTCTCTTTTGTTATATCATTGATAACCCACTTACACGACAGTACCTCAAACCTGGCACTGATCTTGAAGTAAGTTTGGCTGCATTTACGGATGTACCCTCTGCGCATTTCAAGGCTTCAAACGCTCGTATCGAGAGATTGAAATGCGCGAGCAGCATTCTAGTCATTCTCCTTAAAAGTTGGACTGGATTGCTATACTTTTGCGTAAATGATAGACGAGCTTTGAAGACATTGATTGATGCTTTACGTGTTCCTTCACAGGAATTACGCGAAGCGCTGCTTGATTTAATATTTGAATTGCTCAATATTAAGACTCCTGCTTGGTATGTTGCTTCCTTGGAAGGAAAAAGACAGACGAGTGGGTAGTATTTTATAATTTAAACCTAAGCTAACGCGGTATAGTGTACAATCGATCAACGGGTCAGCGTAAGACTACCGAACGCGGTCAAGACTCAGATAAACCTGAGAAAATTACTATCATCGATCATTATATTGCACTCCTTCTGGTTGTACTCATTGATAGTGGATTGATCGAGGTGAGTGATGTCTAGTAACTGAATTTCATTCTAAATACACGACAAGGGACTTACGGCTATAGTTGAAGAGAAGAATGAAGTGCTTACTCGAAAGGCAACTCTTCTTTTAGGAGAGTTGCTACGAAAGGGTAATAGAATTCTACCAACTGCTTATGCAGCCAAATTGCAAACTTTACCGCGATTATTTGCTCTTGCTGCAGAATATAGTGGCGATCTACGTCTATCAGCTTGCTCAGCCCTAGCTACAATCGATCATTTTAATAGAGTGCGAAATAGACCTACACCAACACCAGCTAAGGATAGCAGAAAAAGGTGGGTTACTTTCATAGTAAATTCTACAGTCTAACATCTGGCAGATCAAATTCGCTAGATGATCCAATGAGGAGAGGACAACGACAAGTCGAACAAGTAAAAATGCGTATAGGAATGCAGATAGATGACAAAAACTTTCATGCCATGTTGCTGGAATCTCAGGTGTTGGTCACCAAGGATAACGTTAGATGGAATTATGACATAGTAAATGATCTCCTCGAAGGCCCTCTACTTAATCCTCGACGTTTAGAAGAGGCATTTAAGAATACAAAGTTAATTAAGCGCCTTATGTCATTCTATCATCCCTTCAATTTGAGATTCTCGAATACAAAAAAGACGAAGCCGAATATGAGATGGGTGCGACTTGGTTGTCAACTGGTCACAACTTTCCTCACAAGCGAAGAAGGAAGGAGGTATCTGGCTGAAGACAAACTCTTAAGGCAGCTAAGCGATTGCTTTTCACAACTAGATCCATTACATGCTAGTCAAGGAGTTATGGGTGAACCAATATTCTCGCGTAATAGGTTAGAAGATACGCTTTGTATTGGGTATTTTGAAATGATAGGTACGATAAGCAAGACACCCGAAGGAATAGAATTATTAGAGAAACACAAAATATTTACTTCCTTCTACCATCTCAGTGAATTGAGAAGTAGGGAAGATCTAATGAAGGCCATCATTGAAAAGTTAGATTACTCAAATTCTGGACATCCAAGAATTATTCTCTCGAAAGCTCTTACCGCTAGTTATAAACATGTACGACAATTCGCAACTACTCATTTAGGTGAACTTATAATTTCATCTGCAAAATCAAATGAGTGGGCATTAGACCTCCTGATAACACAGCTTTATGATCCTGCTATTGAAATTTGCGAATTGGCGGTTAAATATCTCGAGAAAGTATGTGAATCTACGGAAATACTTGAATTGGTGGTTAGCATGATGCCTAGTTTGGATCACCTTGGCGAAACTGGTCATCCGTTAATGTTACGTTTCTTATCAACGTCTGTTGGATTCAAATACCTCAAACAATTCGACTACATTGATAGAGAAATAGAAGACTGGTTCCATGAAAGAAACGCAAATTACGTCGTTTTGATTGAAGTCTATCTCTCTCATGCGCTTGGGATGAGTGCTTTTGATAATAGCGACGCCAATATTAGTTTCGATGGCACCGTTCCTTCACATTTCTACGGTGAACTCACGAAAACATATGAAGGTTGTGAACTCCTAGCTGAGAAAGGGCATTTCGGAGAGTTTGCAGAATTCATCAGACGACATGGTTTGGAGAATAGAGATGGTGATTTAATTAATAAATTGAAGAGCGTTTTATGGGCAGTTGGTACTATTGGATCAACACCTCATGGTCTTCCTTTCCTTGAAGATGAGAAGATAATTGGAAATATAGTTAGAATAGCTGAACAAAGCGAGTTTATTTCCCTTAAAGGTACTTGTTACTTTGTCCTAGGTTTGATAGCATCCACTGAGGCCGGTATCGCAATCCTTGATGGATATGGTTGGCAATCGACGGTATCTACTCTTGGTCAACCACTTGGTATATGTCTTCCAAAAGATTTAAGTAAATTTGTCGTTATACCCGAATGGGAGCGAACATTAACTCAGGGAGAAATTAGCTCAACATTTGTCTTAGAAGAACCTACTAAGGCTGTAGACAAGGAAATAATTGGAGTTTTATCAGATCTTAGTAATCAACTAGTAGCTGGTGGTGCATCACGCTCTCTAATCAAGCTGAAAATGCAGAATACAACTTTGTTTAGATCTATACCAATGTTTAGCAGAGCACTATACCTTATGGGATCATTCCATTACAGAGCACCAGCTAGGAAAAGCATAATAGACGCCTTCGATATTGAATTTAATGATGTGAATGTCAGAGAGATAATGAAATCAACAGAAGAATTAAAACAAAATGGACGGAATATCAACGTTGATATATCTGCACTTGAATCAGAAGAAGCTAAATGGAGAGAAGAATTAGGGGAGGTTGTTAATGACGAGGTTGACATTCTACTAAAGAAGGCAAAGAATGCAGCTGTATTTGACGAAAAGAATGTTCTAGCGGCGACCTTAGATTCTGATCAAGAAAGTGTTGATATAGGGCGAGCTAAGAATACAAAGGGCGAACGGACCGTTAAGTCAGACCCTGTACGCACAGTCGTCGGTGGATTTGGGAATGAGAATCAAAGTGAAGCCAGTCGGAGTGGTAGATTTAGGATGTAAATTGGTTATGTAATGAAATAATGTTAGTTATGAATAATTCTTTATCTGTCTCAGGCCGACCCACTTTCCTAAAACGCGAAAAATAGTACGCGAAAGAATAAGGATGAGAGGGGAATATATGAGTGTATATATAATAAATAGATAAAAGTTAATAAAAGATATATCGTCGTGTGAAAAGTCGCTATCGAATAAATTTCTGAACGCTCACTTCTTCTAAGAGTTCGACCATCAATTAGTTAAGAGTATAAAAGCTATAAAACTGGCTAGCTTATTATCAAAATGGCCTTCAAATTTCAATGGCCAGACTTCAATGCTGCATTCTTAGCAGATGCTCGTACGACACTAGATAACGCACTAAACAAAGGACCTAAACCGCCTATAATCGCTGATAGGATTATAGTAGAGGATTTAAACATGGGAACCATCGTTAGTTTCATTTAAAAGCGTTAGTCATACGACCAGCTAACAAGCTATAGCCACCTGAATTAGAAATACTTGAAATTGGAGAGTTATCTGTGGACAAGTTTAGAGGTATATTCCGTATGAACTATGCAGGAGACGCTCATATCGTTCTACGCACAAAAGTACAAGTGCGTTATACCCTTTTATCACTTTAATTAGAAATCTAACCCTTTCACAGGCAAATCCATTAACGACAAAAGGTTCAAAACCTGGTTTACTGGGTGGTAGATCTATCTTAGCAGCTCATCAGCCACTCGTAGTACCAATGCACCTCCGATTATCTGCATTGAGATTACGTGCGATTATTGTTTTAGTCGTCAGCAAGCAAAAAGGTATCACTTTAGTATTCAAGAATGATCCTTTAGAGAATTTAGACGTTAATTCTACATTCGATTCTATCGCCGTTATACAAAAATTCATCCAACAACAGATCGAAGGTCAATTAAGGGAAATGTTTAGAGAGGATCTGCCCGGTATTATACATAGGTTATCTCAACAATACTTCGATTCTAGAGAGAAGGCGAAAAAATCATCGTCTTCCGCACCTAGGCGATCTGCGATGTCCGCAAATGGCGAATTAGAAAGCTATCAAACGCTATATGGTTCCAAGTCTGATAGACCAACACGCTCTATGAATATACCAAGAAGAAGTAACAGACTCTCCACTCAATCCCAACCACATTCACCTACATCATCGACTTTCCCCGATCTCGAATTTTATGATCCTACGTATGGTCTCAGACCACATTTAAAGGAAGCCCAAGAAAACCTAGGTGAGACTGCTTTCGGAAAGGTCTGGGAGCGCAGTCGTGGTTTCCTACAACCTTCGGATAAGAACACAGTAGATGATCTTGACGACATAGATTTATTTGATCCACCGATCAATACGGACGCATTCGAAGCTGAAGATGATGATGCTGTTTCTGAAAGTCTACGTCGTTTGCATTTAGATGAAGACGAAGAGCAAGAGGAATTGAATAGTATAGATGATGTCACTGGTTCAACTGCATGGCGGACAAGATCTTCAAGATCTTTGCGTACACCTGCAAGTGATGCAACATCTTACATTAGTAGTAGGACTGCCACTGCTAGACCAGTTTCCACTACGAGCTACAAACATACCCAAATCACAGAAGATACTAGATCATCAATCTCAAATTCACGATCTAATTCCTTCGCTGATACTTCGATTCTTGATGATTCTACTGCACCAACGTCAATCTTGGAAGAAGATAAGGTTGCACCGAAGCCATACAATTTAAGTACATCACCAACAATACAGAAGAGTATAAGGTACACAGATACTGGAAAGATGACTATTATGGCACCTATAAATGAGAACATAAAGGAGTTAGGAAATTTATCTCAAGTTAATTTCACATTATCACCAAATACTAGAGTGTTTGAACGATCAACGGTAAGGAGTTTCCCTCACACCAAGCAGAGGAATAGCAAAGGTATACAAAAAGCCAGACGCAAGAGAGTACACAAGCTTGGTGGAAAGAAAGAAGGAAAGAAAGAAGAAAAAGAAGCAACTAGTTCTTCTACAAGTAACACGGCTAGCACACCGCAAGAAGCAACAACACCTGTTGTTCAAACACCAGCACATGCATTAGATAAAACGAAAAACATCAAATTGGCCTTATGGGCTCGAGAAGCATCATTACAAGCACCAAAACCACCCCCATCTGTAATTGCTAGTACGACCTAGTATCTTTGTAATATTTTAACGAGTATGTACTAATTATCACAACTTTACAACTAAATAAATCGTTTCGCTAAGCGTATTTGTGTGTGTGTGATTATCTATGTATGATGTAAAAATCAGGAGCCATATTCGGGAATATAATTGCCTATCAAGGTAGTTTATCTTTATCACACGATCGCACTATCGTAGATCCAATGGATGATGTTAATTTGTGAAATTTTTCTTTTCATCGAACAAAGATCGCCATATAGTGTAGCAAATAACTAGTCTATTGATCCATTTAAAAGTATTAACGCTCGTTTAAAATAATTCAGGTACTAATCACATCTAGCCAATCGATCGAATCAGATATGATGTATTTTTTTAATTTAAAAGTGCGGAATATTCCCCACTTACTCCTCTTCACTCAACCACGAGAAACTAAACGAAAGAATTATAATGGCACCATCAGCACACGTCGATTCAACAACTCCAGCAGCACAAGACAACATTGCCCAGCTCAAGCAACAAGCTAAGGGACACGTTGACGCTGTTGAGGATTACAATGGCAACTACAAGTTTGCTCCAATTAAGGAGTATGAGACTTCCAGAGCTATGACTACACGTTACTTCAACGATATGTACGAAAGAGCTATCAGTGACGTCTTGATTATTGGCGCTGGTTCTGCAGGTTTATCCTGCGCATTCACAATCGCCACAGAGAGACCAGATTTGAAGGTAACAATTGTGGAATCAGCAGTCGCACCAGGTGGTGGTGCCTGGCTTGGTGGACAACTTTTGTCTGCAATGGTTGTCCGCAAACCAGGTCACAACTTCCTCGACAAAGTTGGTGTTCCATATGAGGATGAAGGTCGTTACGTTGTCGTTAAGCACGCTGCTTTGCTTACTTCAACTTTGCTTGCTAAGACTTTGGCATTACCAAATGTCAAGCTTTTCAACGCTACTGCGGTGGGTATCTAACTGTCTAATGGCATCTTCTAGTTTTTCATTTGCTTCTACATTCGTGCACACGGGTGCCTAGAGTTTTTACGCTCAGGCTGAGAATATACCGTCATCAGCGGGACCAGCGTTATGGCTGCGTCGACGAGTTGCATTGAATTAGAGGTGCCCATCTTTGGGGCTTTTTTGCTGACGCTAGTTGCTTACAGTGCGAAGATCTTGTAAGTCTTAGGATCTTTGCACTATAAGCAAATGAGCTAAAAGAAATTATAGATTGTTAAGAAAGACTTTGAAGGCAAACAACGTGTCACTGGTATAGTATCAAACTGGACTTTGGTCTCACTTAACCACGACACTCAATCCTGGTGTGTATTGTTGTTGCCTTGAAAGTCTTTTCCTTATTAGTTTTAGTATGGATCCAAACACTATCACAGCACCAATCACCATCTCATTCTGTGGTCATGACGGTCCATTCGGTGCTTTCTCTGTCAAGAGACTTGCTTCAGCTGGTTTCGTTGAACTTGGTGACATGAGAGCACTCGATATGAACAAGTCAGAGGACCAAATCGTCAACCAAACTAGAGAAGTCTTCCCTGGTTTGATCGTTGGTGGTATGGAACTCTCAGAATTGGATGGTGCACCACGTTGCGGTGCTTCATTCGGCGGTATGTTCGGTGTAAGTGTTTTAGATTCTATCCAATATTGAATCATCACTAAATCATTTTCTCAGTCTGGTGTAAGAGCCGCATACACCGCTATCGAATCACTCAAGTCAACTGAAATTGTCGAAGGTGAAATCACCGGCAGAGTCGCCGCTTAAGGTGTTTTTCTATTATGATGTATTAAATTTTTGAATGAGTTTATTTGAAAGAATGAATGAAAATTATGCAAGGAATATAAATACAATGTTTGCTACTACTTAAACTTCATTACAGAATAAATGCTAATTAATGTTTGATTTCAATGTTTCTATCTATAACCAACCTGTAAATTTGAAACTATCAAGCTGTCTCTTATCCTCATCACATAAACTCATTATTGATGTCGCATGTGTAATGCTACTAGTAGAATTATTTCTAGATGCAGTGATTGGTGGAAGAGACGCGCGTTGTGCGTATGCTGGTTGCTGTTGTAATGGTTGATAAGCTGTTCGTTGAGGCATATATTTGTTAGAATGTACATAATCAGCAGTAGTCTGACTGTGACTAGATGAAGGTCTTTGTTGTACAGCTGTAGTTGGAATAGTTTGACTGGTGTATGTTGCAGGTGCTGATGTCATTGGTGGTGGGACATTTGCACCTTGAGCTGTGTTAATAGTTGGTGGTACACCAAAATTAGACCTCTTCCTTTGAGAGAAGCTAGGTCTACTTTCAAATATTGACGTGTTCCTTCTTGGACTTGGATAAGGTGAACTTCCTCTCCTAATGGATGACCTACTTGCTAATGTGGCAGCGTATGCACCTGCCTGTATGGCACTAGCGTTATTTGTATTGGGGTGCGAGGCCCTTCTATTGGTTTGTCTCGCCGAAAGTGAGACCTGATTAAAATCAGCCCGTGTCGCAGACACAGGTGGTGTGATCACAGTTCCATGGAAAGGGTCTGTGAATGCTGCATTTGAAAAGCTGTGTGGTGGCGTAGGTGGCGGACTGAACGACCGGTTGCTTGGGTTGACAATATTGATCGGTTCGGGCCTTTTATCTGGAACTGAAGGTGACGTCAAAACTGAAGGTGTTGTGTAGTCTATTTTATCTTTAAACATGGAGAGTTCAGAGTCTTGTGAAGGCCTAATAGCTTTATTGAATGAGTTTGTATAACATACCAAATGAAGTTTTGGGTCAGGAAGACTGTTAGAGAGTGTTTGAGGGAGTGAATACGTTTGCTTCACTAAACTGGAGGCTTTTCTAAATAATCTGTTAGTAAATTAATGAATAACTATGTTCACTCACTCTTCTACTTCAATTTCTTTGTACCATAAGAAGCCACCTTGTACACGAGAAGGTCCCCAACGTTTGCCATCCGTCCATCTTTGCATACCTTGACACTCTTCCCATATGAACACATCACCAGTTTTGATCGAATTCCTCTCCGACGACGTCAGTCGACGTCTATATACTTTGAGCTTATCGGCTTGTACAGCTTTGAGTAAAATTACGGCGTCTAGATTATTGATTATCTGTCCGTTATAGGTTGGCATCGTGGTTACAGTTCAACTTTCTTTATTAATCGAATTCTCGGTTTTAGACTAAAGATTGGCACGCATGTTCCCACACAACTAAAATGACATTATCAAGGAAAATTTTCATCTTCACGCGACATTAATATTACATCAGTTCAGATATACTGTAATCAATAACTAATATTCTTGTAAAAATATACACAGACTTATAATAAAACCCAGAAAGGCAACCTATTCATTCCATTCTTAAACAAAGTTAGTTTAGATCGGCATGTGAATGATACACGGGGCAAATTTTAGTGTGCATTGTTATTAGCTCTATCATAACGTTTGTTTATACCACCAAGCATCGCTTTCAATAAATATTTTGCGTCGAAATCACCGTCGACAATGTCTATAGCTGGCGTTGTGTCGACAATATCTCTACATCCCCCATCCCTGTTATGTATTTCATTATCAAGTTCATGAAGCCATACTGTAGCTTCTGGATCGTCACCAATTTGAATAAATTGTATGCCCACTTGAGATATTGGTGCACGCAATCCATCTAATCTTCTAGCTGCATTTAGAATGACAGTTTCTACATCATCTTCTGCCGTACCATCTGTTACAACAATGATATTCAATGGCCTCATTTTTCCGCCTGAGCTGGTTACTCTCTCATATTCATTCAAATAATCAAGTAGGATTTCTTCCAAACGAGTACCAGTTGGGGTACTTCCACAAGGTTGGACACTATCAAAGAGTGATTTTAAATTGTTTACGTTTTGGACATTCTGAGCTGTTGCTGGATTGTTTAAGAAATAGACATCTATAAAGTTATTAAGGTACGCCAATGGAATTTATAAGACCCACCTATCCCATCTGGATCATAGTTAATAGCGATCTCTAAAAGACCAGCTAATGCAGACAACATGGAGCGCCATAGACCTCCAGCCATGGAGCCACTATCGTCCACCAGGAAGCAAGTGTCAAAACGAGAAAGAAATAGTAGGGGATCTTCTGACCTTCCTTCGAGACCTTTTCTTGCATCATGTAACCAATCACCACCCAGTGAATTACCCCTCGGTGGGGGGTGATCCGGTGGTGCATACCCGCTACTAGTTGGTATACTAGCTACGGGGAATGACGTCTGTGTGGGACTCGTGTATAAATTCTGTTGGGAGTGTTGTTGTTGTTCATATGGTGTGTATGCTGGTGGGGGTATTGATTCGCCTTGAATATCATTAAATGGTTGAACTTCTGGTTCATTATTGTAATAATTATCTCTAGTTGACATTCTCCTAAGATGACGCAAAATTGTCATGGATGTGATTGATTAAGATGTGGCAGTGCAGAAGTGGAGGCATCTTTGTTTAAAATTGCAGATAAATTAGCTGTTATACAGACCATAATCTGAGACTTATACTGAAACTACTACCCGCATTGGGAGACCAGAAAGTGAAACTTGCCCGCGTACCCGGGATGACCGTGGAGAAACATAACTGCCAGACGGTAAAATAACGCGTAAAAGGCGAAACTTACACGTTAGAATAAAATATATAGAGTAAATTTGACCCATTTTACGCGCTATATTTTCTCGCCACACTCTTTTATAATCACATCCAAGAACGCATTGCCGAATTCGTCTAATAAAAAGAAAAATAAGATAATTGATAATCAATCATCGACGAATTAAATCAATTTTCAGTAAATACATCTTTAAATGCAACGGCGACCTCTAAAGGAAATACCAATACGTAAAATAGCAAGTTCGCCTCTATCACGCCAATTAGTACAGCGTACACCCAAACAAGTACAATCTGAAGGCTCGATAGTTTCACCAAGGAGTCCAAATCCTGGTACAACTAGTGTAGACAGCTGGACTATATTCCAGGATGATGATCGCATTGGGAGTGATGTAGATAATCAATCAACAGAGGACAAACTTGACGTAAATTCACCTGAGCAACTCAGTGATGATGGTGAAGAAATAGAAATCGTAGATGAGAATGATAATCCTCCGGTATTTCCTTCGTTTAAGAGCCCAATGCGCAGACCACCGTTGTTACCATACCGATTGAGTTCTACTCCAAGTTTAGTTAGATCTTCTCAATCATATTCATTAGAGCCAGCTTTAGAGGATGAAGAAGATGGTGAGACACCAAAATACAACAACAAGCGTAAAACACCTTTCAATACACCTCAATCTGCTTCAAAGGCTCATGGCAAGCGGATGCTCGAATGCGAGGACGAATTCGACAGCCCAATGTCAAGAATGCTCACAAGCGCGAGCAAGAAGAGAAGATTACTTGATTCATAATACACACGCTGAATCAAAATGTAACATAATGTACTACAAACATGGTGGGTATACTCAAAATGCAGGATAAATAAACTGACAACACAATCACAGCCCTGGATTTCACAACTTACCTTCTCCTTTCGTTTTCAATCTCATTTTATCTGTAATAGGACACTGTATTCTTTCTTTCTATTTACTCAATGAATGTAATAATTATTCTTTATTGCTTGATTTGTCAATGTTACGTTGGTCTAGTATGAGATGCAAAGGTTTGTAAATGTTATCCTTTTGGTAATTTGCGAGCCATTCATCGAGTATTTTTGTCAGTTTTTCGTTGTCTATTTCTAAAGTAAGGCTGAAAAAAGTGTGAGAAAGAGTTTCACGGTGATATAATAACGCTTACAATCCACGGGCACTACATGCGTCACTTAGTTCACCTTCAGATAAGAAAGACGTCGCTTTAAGTTTCTCGACTTCTTGTCTCAATATACAGGCGTCGTCTTCGGAGATGTGAGACAAATAGTTGCGCAATCTGTTATGACGCATGCTGGCAGTACCGAATGTCGACAAATCGAATATTCTGGTCCATTTAGTTGAAATATATTAAAAGAAGCATATGAACCCACCTAAGAAGGATACGTACATCTTGAGGTTCAATCGGAGCATCATTTTCTGATAAGCTACTCAACAATTGTCGCCGACTAGCCTGATTGTAGGAGTGACGATAAAATTCTAATGCGTTACTCCGCCTGTTCTCGATTGCCTTCCTTATTGAAACCTTCTGAGAAGGAAGAACGACGGTGGAAGGTAAAACCTGGGGAGCGAGATATGCGATGAGAGGAATGATTTCCTCTAATAAAACGAATAAGACAGCGAATGGAACAAGCTTTTTTATGTCCTTTTTGTGAGTTGTCAAAAGTTGAAACTCTCTATGACTGAGTGGACCATCTTTCAATTGAATTTGCTTGACGACATCCCTATTAAACCAAATCTGTTTTATTCCCCTCCAATAGAAAACAACTAGGGTTTTACCTTTATGCCACCATCGACGAGGAAAAGAAGCATCTGGGTTTGCTGGTGGTAGAACGTGTTTATCTAGTTCTTGTGCTTCTGTGAGCTTATTCTTTTGTGAAGTAGAATAAAAGCTAATATTCTGTCTATAAATGGGCAGCTGTCGAAGTGGTATACACCGCCTTGTCAAATACATGGTAGTAGTTCAAAAACAAGTTATAATCATTTTATATAGAGTCTGCTAATCAATTAATAAGATAGATTATAGCGCGTATAGTTAAATTTATCAGTAAACTCACAAAAATCAATTACATCAGCTACCGTTCTTATCCAACGACTGACTCCTTAGAAGAAGACGACGATGACGAAAGCATTACAATTAGCTAGAGCATTAGTTCCAGAGTTGTCGCCTTCTTTACATAAAGGACAAGCTGGTATGTACCTTCGGGCTGTCTGGAGAAGCTAACGAAATAAAACAGGAAGGCTAGGTGTCGTAGGTGGCAGCAAGGATTACACTGGTGCACCATTCTTCTCTGCTATGGCAGCTATGAGGATTGGTGTTGATCTTGCTCATATAATCTGTGAACCAAAAGCTGGTGATGTTATCAAAACCTATGCACCTGACTTGATAGTACATAGAGTATTAGATCAAAATGCGTGAGTTGTTCCTCATCTCCAAACGCATATCTCAAATCCTTCACAGTCCAATTGAAGAAATACACCAAAGTGTCGATGACGTCGTATCGAGACTACACGTACTCGTCGTTGGCCCTGGATTAGGAAGGGATGATCACATGCAAGCATGCGCTGGAGCAGCTATATCAATCGCTAAAAAGCGTGACATCGGTCTCGTTATTGACGCGGATGGCCTCTGGTTTGTTAATAACAACATTGACGCTATAAAAGGATATAAGAAAGCAATTTTGACACCAAATGTTATGGAAATGAAGCGTCTTTGTGAAAAGTTGGTAAGTAACAATTGTCAATTTTCTATGTCATCATTTCTAATAAAGAAAGTCTATCAATCCAGATGAGGTGAAAGAGGAAGACATAGCAAGCAAAGTTTCAGAGTTACTCGGCGGTGTCACTGTATTAGAGAAAGGAGGAGTTGATAGGATAACAAACGGCTCGAAAACACTTACCGTTGACGCAAGTGGAAGCCTGAAGAGATGCGGTGGACAAGGAGATATACTGAGTGGTGCTGCAGGTACACTCCTCGCATGGGGAAGTGTCTACGCGAAAGGTATAGGAAGGTGCGTCAATTTTTCTCTTTCTAAACAAAAACTAAAGGGGAAATAGCGACAAAGATATAAAAGTTCCACATGAGGATATTCCACTATATGCAGCATATGGTGCCTCCACATTTACGAGAGAATGTAGTCGACTGACGTTTGAAGAAAAGGGAAGAAGTATGATAACCCAGGATATGCTTAAGAATGTTAGTAAATCCTACGAAGAAATACTGTCACCTTCAAAAAACTTGTAATTTACCTCTTTATTCGATACTGTCATAATGTCAAGCCGTGTGCCTCTAAACCCGTTAATACTTTGTGGTCCGTCCGGTAGCGGTAAATCAACACTTTTGGGAAAGTTATTCAAGGAATTTCCTAACGATTTCGGTTTCTCAATTAGTCGTAAGATCATTTAACTACACACAACAACAATCCTCACAGAAATCAGATACTACACGCCAACCACGGGAGGGTGAAATATTAGGAAAGAGCTATCATTTCGTTAATCGTGATGTATTTCAAAAGCTCATACAAGCAGGCTCTTTCATCGAGTACGCAACTTTCTCAAACAACTACTATGGTACATCCGCCAAAGCGGTAGCAGAAGTTGGCTTACAAAATAGAAGGTGTATTTTAGATATCGATGCGCAAGGTGTTAAAATTATAAAAGATAAGCATCAAAATCTTCAACCAACCTTTGTCTTCCTTTCTCCACCATCCATTGACAGTTTAGCACGTCGTTTAGTTAAACGTGGTTCAGAAACAGAAGAAAGCTTGAGAAGTAGATTAGATGCAGCTAAAGGTGAGATGGAGTACGCACAAACAGGTGCATTTGATTACGTTATCGTAAACGACGACATCGAACAAGCTTACGAAAAGTTAAGAAAAGTAGCCCTCGGTGAAGGCACGGAGAGTGACATATTACCTGATAACAGAATTGCTTAAAAAGTTCATAAAATTTTACAAATTTACTATTAAAATGGTCTATATCCAGTCTGTTGTGGCATTAAACCTGTTTGTTGTGGCATCATTAAACCTGTAATAATAATTAGCAAAAGTTTCCTAAAAATAATCACAACTCACCAGTTTGCTGTACTCTCAAGGCATCGTATCTCTCACTAGCCGCTGGTTGGGGTGTAGTATTACCAGATGGACTATCAAATTGACCAGCTCGCATATTAGCAAATACCGAGCTTGGATTGTATTGATTTGATGGACTTGATACTGGAGGACTGAATGACTGCTGTGCCATTGTCTTTGGTTGCATTTGCTGACTGAATCCTTGCATCGACGTATGTTGAGGTTGCAATGGCTGTTGTTGTTGGAATGCTGGTGGGGAAATTGGCGATGGACTCATACCCATAAATCCTGTAGGCTGAGCTTGTAAAGGCATTCCAGTTTGTTGTGGTTGTATACCAGGGGATGAGCTCGTTGGTACAAAATTGAGACCAGTCTGTGTGGGTATTAATGGCTGCAAAAGACTTTGATTTTGAGGTACAGGGGCCAATGGACCCTTCTTTATACCCTGCTGCAAGCCCGTTAGCATTGGTTGGACGGGTTGGGCTTGCTGTTGCTGTAGCATTTGCAGTTGCTGTTGGAGCTTCTCCTGCTGTTCACGCAACTGAGCCAACTCCTTCGCTTGAGCCTCCTGCTGAGCCTTCTGCGCTGCCTCGTTCTGAGCCTGCTTATTGGCTGCAATCTTGGACATAATACTGTCCATCGAATTTGGATTTTGGGTTGGCTGAGGCTGTTGTGGCTGTTGTTGCTGTTGTGATGGCGTTGGTGTCGTCACTTCAGACGCAACAGGTGTGACTGCTGCAGCTGATTGCTGGACAGGCGAAGGCGTGTCTCCCAAGCTCGGTATTTTCGTTGGATTGTTATCCTTAACAGTCCAAGCATCATCGTCAAATCCACTAGTAAGTGGTGTAGTCGAAGAAGAACGCTTGTTGGGCATAGCGTCGACGGGTATAGATGAACTAGTATCTAGCAAGTTTACCTCATTAGATGGTGATTTTGCTAGTGACTCTCGAGCATTATTCAGACTGTCACCGTCTATAAGGTCATTTGTAGGTGATTTTGGTGTTGGTCTACCCCTTCGTGTATTCTTCAAAGTTCCACCAGGACCGCTAGTAAAGAGGTTAGGAGCTGGTGTTGCTTCTTGTTCCAACTGGCGAGCATAGGCTTCATCCCTGGCGATTTGCTCTGCTTTTGAGGGATCTTCATGACCTGAGGCACCCTTTCGAGCAGCTATGGCTTTATTGACACGTAGAATATCTCCCTCCTTAAGTCCAAGAGTGCGCAAAGTGGTCGTATCGATATCAAGTAAAACACTCTCGTCCATTCTATCCTTCTCAAAATTCCTAGCATAACGTTGACACTCATCTATACCACAACCAGCATGGAGGAAGAAATCGAACCAATCAAAGTTACTCTTAGGTGTGTTGTTCGTGCGTCTCACGCTGGCTCTTGCACTCTCTTGGATATTATCACCATCGATGAAACTGAGATCTGCTTTGGACATCTTCTCACGAGGTACCTCTATCGTTACGCCGTTTACTTTTAGTAAACGCAATTTACCTGAACGCATACCAAGGAACTCAGCGTCTACTTTAAATTGACCCGTTTTGTCATGCCATAAACGAACATTTTTAGGGTTAGGTTTTTGCCTAGATTGCGATCTAGGTGGTTGCTTCATCTCCTGTTGTTCTTCTTTCGTTGGAGCAGTCTCGATGGCGAGTGTGCTGGTTTCATTACGTTTGCGGGTTTCTGCTATAACTCTATCCTTTGCTTCCTCCTCAAGTTTCTTCTGGTGAGCCATTTGATCTACACCTGTGCGACTTTCAAGTTCTTGAGCTATCGCTGTTTTTTGCGTTGTCTCTTCTACTCCTGCAGTTGGTGTATCTTTGATATCTTCCTGTATGACCCGCAAATAGGACGCTGGAATAACACCTTCTAGACCAGTGTCTGGGAGTTTACAAGTCCACCAGTCAATGCTGGATATTCTGTCAATTACGACTAGTTGGTCGCCTTCCTTGACAGTCAACTCATCGTCACTTTCTGCCTTGAAGTCGTATGAGGCCAGAGCGAGTGCGAGTTTGGTGGTTGGTCCATCTTGTTCTGCACCCTCTTCAGATGAATAATTAGGAGCTTCGATTGGTGATGGAGGTGTCTCCTTAAAGTGAACACCTTTCTTCTTTAGTGAGGTCTTGCCATCGTCACTCTCACTATCGCTGTCATTAATACTGAGATCTTTAACAGCATCTTGAACATCGAGTTTGTTGTTGACGAGGTTAGAAGAGTAGATAATCTTTTGGTTTACTTCTTGAAGTATCTTGCGACTTGAAGCGTGGAATTCCAACTCTTCTACGTTTTTAAAGTAGATGAAGAGGTGTCTCTTTTCAACATTGAAAGTGACGAGGTCAGACATTGAGAACTGTCTGACTGGATTCTTGTCACTATCTGAGGAGAAGAAAAGAGAGCCATTTCCTACACCGAGTGTACCCTTCTTCTTCTTCTTCTTTGAATCGATAAGGCTGAGCTGCCAGGTTTGTATAATGTCTTGTTGGACAGAAGGCTGTTGTACTTTCTGTTGTGGTACTTTCGATGGATGTGTTGGCGGTGGAGCGAAAGACGCAGGTTGGTCTACAGGTTCTTCTGCGGTAGGTTGAGTTTGGTCGTCTCCGTCAAGATCGACGGTATAATTCGCTGGTATATATCCTAACCCCGCATTACGGTTATGTTGTAATGCTGCGAGAAACCAATCAGCGTCTGATTCGTAGATATCCAATAAATCATTCTCGCTTATAGTTAATTCATCGTCAGATTGTGCTTGGTAGTCGTAGCTCGCTTTTACTTTATGCGTTGGCTGTATCTAAATAGAGACATTAGGAGTGTATAGCTAGTAGGGAGCGCAGACTAACGATCTCAATATAATTGCTTGGAACCAAACCCTCTAAGTTTGATTTCGATTTGCAGTTCCACCACCTGTAGCCAAAGTTAGCTCTATCTATAGAGGAGCTTATAGGACCGACTCTGGATCGTCGTCTGATAGAACAAAGAGTACGTCGTCTTCGCTCAGATTGAGCTCATCCTCTGCGCTCGCTTTATAATCGTAGAGCGCTCTCGCTAGATTTTTAATCATCGAGGTCACGATTTGAGATTTCTTTATTAAGGACAACCAAGTATGAAGGAAGAAAAGGAGAAAACTCCGCCAAATAATATTACTGGTCCTCCAACACCCGCACAGAATATACTGCATTCGACTCCCGCTGCTTTTGGAACGGCTGGTACCGTTGGTCAAGGTGCAGGTGGTTTCGGTAGTCAGCTTTATCAGTCGCCTTACGTCGACTCACAGCAATCCGTTATCGGCTCACCTGTCACACCCGCTCCCCTACCAAAGAAAGCCACTCTGAAGACTCCTCAACCGAGAATCTACTCGGCTGTTTACTCAGGTGTAGGCGTATACGAAGCTATGATTAGAGGCATTGCGGTCATGAGAAGGCGTGCAGATGGCTACATGAACGCAACTCAGATCCTAAAAGTTGCAGGCGTAGATAAAGGAAGACGCACAAAAATATTAGAAAGAGAAATTCTCGCTGGTTTACATGAGAAGATACAAGGTGGCTATGGTAAATACCAAGGCACTTGGATACCTTTCGAGAGAGGTAGAGAACTCGCTCTTCAATACGGCTGTGATCACCTTCTAGCTCCTATTTTTGACTTCAACCCATCAGTTATGCAACCAAGCGCTGGTAGATCAGCTAAATCTCCCTCAAAGAAACGTCAAAATAGTATCGTTTTATCACCTACCCAAGAACGTCATCAGAGCTCAATTATCGCACTTAACACTGCAAGAGCATCTGGTATTTACGTAGGTGGCGCAGATGACCCAAACGATGACGGTCTCAGTAAGAAGGAAAAATCTCCAGTTAAAAAGAGTAAATACGATGAAGTTCCTGTGAATGTCAGTAAAAGACCATATGTACCACCTCCGGGTACAAACGCTCACATTTTAACACGTACTCAACAATCATTAACCGCTTTATTCCAACAACCTACAACGAATTCAGATTTCATACCAGAAGCAGTAGCGATTTTAGATACAACAAGTGGTGCACTCCATCCAGACTTAGCGATTGATGAATTAGGACACACTGCTTTGCATTGGGCAGCTTCACTTGGACGTATTAGCAACGTTCAACAACTTATCAAAAAAGGTGCAGACATGAAGAGGGGTAACATAGAAGGTGAAACTCCTTTAGAAAGATCTGTATTAGTTAATGACAATTATGACAAAAAGACATTTGCATATTTACTTCAAGAGTTAGGTTCAAGTATAAGAGTTGTTGATAGAACCGGTCGGTCGATTTTACACCACATTGCACTCATCGCTGCTGTTAATGGTCGGTCAATGTCCGCTAAATATTACATGGAAAATGTTCTGGAGTATATTGCAAGGTATGAAAATGGTGAATTTAAATCACTCGTTGATTTGCAAGATGAGCATGGAGATACTGCTCTTAATATTAGTGCTAGAGTTGGTAATCGCAATCTAGTCAAAATGTTAGTAGATGCCGGAGCAAACAAAACAGTTGTAAATAAATTGGGACTCAAAGCATCAGATTTTGGTGTAGAGCATGAAGTAAGTGTCAGTTAATACTTTTCAAGAAAAGCCTTTGATAACTTTGACAGACATTAAACTCAGTCACTGGAGATGAAATGCTCTCTAATCTTCAACCACCACCTCCATTAAATGTCGACAGTAGTGCGAGCGTTTTGGAGAATATTCACAACCTCTTGAATGGTATAACGCAGCAATATACTGATGAAACCAGTGGCAAGAATGCGCTGTTGTTTGAAATTCAAGCTGAATTGAAACAACACTCTCATGAACTAGCTGACGTGAGAAAGGAAATTCAATATTGGCAAAATAAAGCCACACAAATGGCAGAAGTGGATCAAAAGATAAAAAATATAAATGAAGCGATTGAAAATGAAAAAGTGCAAACATGGTCACTATTAGGTGAAGCAAATGCAGACAAAATGGAAGGAATTGAAACGTCATCAAGTTCAAATACTTCAGAAATAAAAATACCAACAGGAGATAACGAAGAGAGTCTAAAACAATTACGCAAATTATCAAAATGGTTAGAAGGTACACAAAAACTTACAGAAGAACGTGTTGCTTCAATAGATGGATTATCTGCATCAAAAGAAGTTAAATACAAGTCTATAGTTAGTGTATGTACAGGTGTACCAGTTAATGAAGTTGAAGGAATGCTCGCACAACTTCTAGAAGCCATGGAAAGTGATGCTAACGCAGATTTGAATAAAGTACAAGAGTTTCTAGCAAGAGAGTGTTAAATTAGTCCTTCTTAAATGTAAATAAATGTTTTTATGTATCAGTAATTAATTATTTATTCATTTTTATCCTCTTCTTTCTTCACCTTTACCGCGTTTTGTACCTGATGGACGACGTGGGCCACCCCATGGACCTGAGCCGAGGTTTCTTGCTCTAATTTGGCGACTAACATACCATTCCCAGGCTAATTTCATAACGTCACCGTCAGCAGAGTAAGGAGAAGGAATTTCAGAGTAACCAGGTCTTGCAGTTGGATGACGAAGATAGATGAATGAGCAAGTTTGGAATGATGGTTCTATATATGCAGGGATAAATAAATGAGGAGCTGCGTATGGAGGAAGATTGAATGGAAGTGGATGTTGTGATTTCTGAGATTGGTTTTGTTCAGCTGAAACTTCTGAGACTTCTGAGACTTCTGGAACTTCCTCTGGTTTTTCTGATTGAACTTCTTCTGCAGACTCTTCAGTCTTCTCTATTGGCTTCTCTTGTGGCTTCTGAAGTGTGCTAACGATCAGTGGATTGACTTCAACCAAATCACCTGGATCTAATCTTGTATTTGGATCAATGTGCCTATAGCCATTCAACTTTACGTGTCCTTGTATAACGAATCTTCTTGCTTCGTAAATCGAAGAAGCTAAGCAGCATCTAAAAACTAAATGATCAATGCGTCTCTCTAACTCTGTAAACATGAGTGAAGTAACAGGAGTAGGTGTTGTAGTATCCGGAGCTGCTAGCTTTTTTGACCATTTCGCGAGACCAGATTTGTTAGTAGATTTTGATGAATTGATTATAGGTAATTGTTGTGGTAAAAACCATTTTCTGAATATATTCTCTTGTATATAATCACCGTGGTAGGCTCTAACTAACTTTTTTGCTAAGAATCTCTGCTGGAATAGAGTTTTTGATGTTTTATTGAATGTAGTTTCTAGTAATTTGAAGGAATAACTTCTATTGTAGAGATTATAAAGATTGCTAGGACTCCAGGACATCCTAGGCAACGCCGCGGATTGCTTGAATATATTTCTCAGCTTTGGCATCTCTGATGGTGGTATGCACACTACAATCAAGTTGGGAGATGGCAGCTACATCAATAGAAATTTATTATCGAGAGATTTTTTAAATTTATTATTCAACGACGAATCTAAAGTATTCTACGGTACAACTTTCTTTGATCTCTATCTAAGAGATGTGATATCTTCAACGAAATGCACAAAGTCTACGAGAGATAAGTTAATAGCCGATAAAGAATACGCTAAGGAGCTAACAAAGCTCTTGTTTCTCATTAATGTCAATCGTATCAATACAACTTTGGGTTTCTATCACGAAATGAAAACAGCTCTGAGAGTATACAACTCTATACCTTCCATGAGGAATTACAACCATCAATTCGGAGATAGTCCTAGATTGAAGACTCTTTTAAAATCTATTGATTACAAGTCAAACGTGAGCAATCTCGTCGATCTACAACTCAACAAGCAGAATGACGGCAATCCACCAACTAGTCTCGTCAATTTCTTATTCATTCTCATGCAATCAGCTGAAGTAGTTAACAGGAATAACCTCCCTAGTGGTATCGCCTTACATGACCTCATTTGGCCTTCGAACATCCCCTCTAAACAGAAAGCACAAGCATTTTTATGGTTAGTTTACAATTATTACGTAAAAAATTCGGACGATTTCACTCCATCAAATCCCTTTAATGATGAATTCAGTCTGAATAACCCAGGCAAATCACCTACTCTAGAGAGAGTACCTGAAGCTCAACTCTCAAATGAGAATGTAGACACACCAGAAGAAATAGAATGGGGTTTGTATATGCAAAAACAGCGGCAAATATTCCTTTCTCAACTCAATGAATCACAAGGAGACAATAGTGATATTGAAGATGTTGATACCAATGTGAACAAGAAAAATTTGTTCACAACAACCGTGATTGAGAACCTATCAAAACCTTATGACAACTACAATAAAGACTCAGAGAGTTATGAAGACATACAACAAAAGCTTAAAATCCTTGAATGGATTGGTGGTAAACAAATGTAAAAATATAATGTGAAAATATAAAGAATACAAAGAATTGGACAGTTTTATTAACATTAACGCTGAATATATTCATTACTTTGTCTATCTCCTCCGATTGAAGCAGTTGTATGCATTTGCATTTGCATTTGCACTTGCTGTTGTTGTTGCTTCTGATGATATGATGGAAAATAAGAAGAAGAACTATCGTAATAATAATTTGGTATTGGTATTGGTGGACTGTGTAATGCTAATGATTGGAATGTATTCATAACTGGTGAAAAAGTATTAGGCGTAGCGGGTATAACTGGCGAAGAGGAACTAGTTGACCAATTTGTCATCCAATCAGATGCTGAACTCGTATTACGTGGTCTACCTGATTGTATCTCTCCAGAATGTTGATTCATGTCTTCAAATTCAGTTTGATAACAATGCTGTGGACTGAAACCATATGGTGAGACGTAGGCGCTAGTAGCAGGATTATAAGTTGAAACTGTAGATCGCCTCTTTGAAACTAATTCCCTATTTGTGGTTAAACTATCCATTAGATTATTCAAAGATTTTCTCTTTATTTGATGAGACCCTATCGAGTTCTCCACATAATCTCCTAAATTGGTCTCGAACAAAGGGTATAACTGTTGTTCGATATTGAACTGTCTAGCTAATATTATAGCCCTTTCAAATGGTATCCAGACGCCTTTCAAAGTTATTGTACCTGTCTTAACGACTTGCCTTGATTTCTCGTTTTTTAGTATACCATCTCTTTTACCTCTTGTGATTTTAGTGATATTAAGAAGTTTGGTTCCATTTATCTGATCATTGTCTTGACGTCTGGCAACGTAATTACCATTATCAACTTCCACTTGCCAAACTCTTGTCTTATTTTCTTCCCACCAGAGTTCTTGGACTTTGTTTGTCATTAATTGTTATTACACTTGATGGTATGTCTGAGAGATTAAATTAACGAGGTACTACTTCAGTTGTGCCGAGGTTAATCACATATTCATGAGCACCCCAGAATATAATAATTCTGATAATAAAATAGCTCAAATTTTTATGGAGGTTAAATTAAATAAAGTTTTGTTACAATAACATCATCTTAACATTGCATTGCAGTTTTTTGAATTCCCTTGTGATGTGAAGTTTTTCGCATACATAATTCACATATTCACATTAAGACGGTCACAAAAATTTTTGCCGAGATATGTCACCACATAGGATATTCATTCTGATTAACTCAAATTCTTTTCCTCATCAGCACACCTCCGGTACTTTTCAAGATAGGGGGTCACCAATATAAGCTTTTTAATTTATCGCATATATAAAAGCACCTAGAGTGTCTAGAACGTTTCAAAAAAAATTGAACCAGTAAATCACGTGATAATATACTCCAATAGGGTTTACTATAATGTGTCTTAAATATCTTCAATTTAAATTTAATCAATGGCCATCTGATTTTTTAAATAATCTATCCGACGCGTTAATAAACTTAAGTGCTCCCCTTAAATGTCAAAGCGGTGTACCGATGTATATGTAATGCTATGTTATGCTTATTTTAAAATCGCATCGGTTTTTCTCAAATTTTCTCATGGATCAACTGTCACGCCAAATGGCCACTTTTGCGGCAATCTGAGAACAATAAAAAGTCTATAAAAATTGTTTGGTTATACAGTAGAACTATCACAATTTGTGAAACAAGATAGATGTTTACACCAAGTGCATCCATCGCTTGGGTCACTATATCGTTTGATTAGTATGCTCATATAAAACGAAAGTCAACTCACTCGGTATAAAAGTTCTTTGCTAGTACTATAAACAACACTATGCTTCCCGCTAATGCTGCTAATCTGAGTATAATTGTTACGATACGATGCTTCTTTGTTGGACTTATAACAGGTATGAAAAAGACTGAGAGAAGTAAACCTTGTAACCATCCACCAATGTGAGCGAAATTGTCCAAGTTTGGTATATATCCTATGAAGAACATTACGATAAGTTCTATAATGTGTATAGTGAGCAGTAATCCTGGTCTTCTTTCCAATTTCCAATGGAATAGTAGATCAACTAAGCTAACGGCTATTAAACCTAATATTGCACCAGATGCACCAACTGATGGTGTTGTTACTTGGGCAAAATTTCCACCTAAAATGTTACCGAAGATACCAGCTGCACCGAATACGATAATAAAAGCTAAACTGCCGAGAACCCTCTCTGCATAAGCGCCTAAAACGAGTAAAGCGAAGAGATTTATACATAAGTGAAGAATACCGGAATGCAAAAAAATTGGTAATACGAATCTAAATGATTGTGATGGCTCCTCTGTTGAAGACATGCCAAATCCACAAAGTTCATAAAGAGGCATAGTCTCTGAAGTTGGATTGTCTGGGTCTCTGAAAGAAGGTAATTGAACGCTGAGATTTGTTTCAGTCATACAAGGTCTAAATCTGGCACCTTGATGAATTAAATTGGCTGCTGTAGGACCACCCATAGGGTTTGCGCTACCGCTAGCAAAAACACTGCCTGTTTCATTCTTATTGTTTGCAATCTGGAAAGCAGTGATGATAATGATTGCTATACCGATAATTATTGACAGAATTGGCCATTTTTGCCTATGTATACCACGTCGCCTATCTTCAATCTGTTGTTCAATTGATCGTCGATAGTGAAACCAAGGTAAAACCCCGAGCAAACCAAGTGTTTTACGATGTTTGCTATGACTCAACCAATCTCCCGACAACCTATTCGTTGGGTTATTGAAGAAATAGCTCGTTGGACCAGCCTCTGCTGGGTGCTTGTAAGGATCGTTGTCTTCGTAATCAAAAGGTGCAGCACGCGTTCCAGGCGCGTAAGGACTAGGGTCACGCGTGTATTCCGGCAGAGCAGGTGGTGGAGTTCTGCTCTCATTTATTGGTACCGCAAAGTATGGGTGAGGCGTGTGCGTACTTTGTGAGTAGGCGCTAGGACTAACTGACCTGAAGGGGTCGACCGGTGGTGGTGTGCTGTAGTTTGTATGTACGTTACTGACGCTATCATTAGGATGGAGGGTATCTGGGGTCATCAGACGGACTGGAGAAGTTGGTATCGGCGTCGTGACTTCCTCAAACGTTGGCTGCTACTCGCTTATTAGTATTCAGTACCTATAGTCCGCATAATTGACGTACTCTATTGTGCCCAGCTGTATATGCCGACATTATTAAAACCGACAGAGTTTTTTATTCCTCGCTGTTTATAACGAACTTTGTAGCGGCTGCGTACAGGAAAAGCATAGCACGAAAAAAAACATAGCTATGGAAAAGATTTACTACATTTTCATACTCGTTTTAACGACTATATCTGCATTAAGTTATTGGTTAAATGGTGAGTACAAGTCTGTGCGTATGCTATCGGAGACGCCTAAACCCGTGAGCAGATGATAGGGAGCACTGTTATGAACTATTGACGGCTACTACTATAAAAAATAATAATCAACTAAGTTGTAAAGGTTGCATTACTGCTGTGCACTCGCCTGGAATGGTTAGCAACTGTATAACCAACCAAACAGTAGTTTTTATTGGAGACAGTACATCTAGGCAGATATACAACGAAATAGTACATAGTCTAGGCTTCATTGACCCACATGAAGAGCTCAAGCACGCTGACAAAAACAGTGTAGACGAAGACCGGGGTTTGTCTATACACTTTAAGTGGGATCCATATCTGAACGCTACGGATTTCAGTCTGCTTGACAATGACACCTTCCTTGTTCTTGGGACTGGACTGTGGTATTTGCGCTACGCAAATATACAGTCATGGTCTCAGACGATGGACAAACTATTTGATATGGAACTACCGGAAAACACACTTCTAATGCCAGTTCTACATCCAGAAATGGACAAGTTATCAGCTGAACGGGCTGAGACGATAACAGACGAGGATGTTGATGCCATGAACAACGATTTACAAGTGAGGTGGACAACAAGTCCATCAAATAACACGATAAATATTCCATTTTCCATCAATGAAATAATGAGCGCATCACCAAATGAAACGACGGATGGCCTTCATTATTCAAGAAAGGTAATACAACAGACGACGCAGTTGTTGTACAATTACTGGTGCAATGATATTGTACCATCAAACAATGTCACTTGTTGTAGACCATATCCTACTCCACGACCACTACAGCTTGCATTCATCTTTGCAGCTATCGTTGGTTCTTTCAGCAAGCTTATTCTAAGTGTTGCCTTTAATAAGCATCCAAAGTATAGTGCTTATAGTAAACACGTAGACAACGTCGCGATATTTTCTGCATCTTTACTATTCGCTTATGTAGCGGATCGCTCACACTTTTTCGCTAAATCTACTAAAGATTTTAGTAGTACAATGGTCTTGTTGTTATTCAGCGTGATTGGAGCTATAGGGTGGTATAGCTGGAAACGAAATGATGATGATACAACAAAAACAATCGGTGTCTTAAACAGACCACAAACGGATGAAATGAAAGGTTGGATGCAGTTAATGATACTCATTTATCATTACTACGGTGGATCAAAAATACCACAATTTTATATCCCCATTAGAATATTGGTTGCATCTTATTTGGTGTTACTTGGATATGGAAATGGTAGATACTTTCTTAACAATCGGCCAACGTTGTCACGGTATATTTGTACAATGACGCGATACAATCTCCTCACTCTTGCTTTATGTTGGATACTCAATGGATCTTATATCAATTATTACTTCGTTCCAATTATTAGCATATGGTTTACCTTAATTTGGTTAACTTTTTCAATAAATGCTGAAGTGAATTCAAATTTGAAATTACTCATAATAAAGTTGGCAATATCATTGATAATTGCCATTTCTTTACTTAATATACCCCAATTAAGTGCGATTATACCCTTTGAATATAAATTTAGATTAAATCTGGACATTCTTGCGCCATTTTTTGGTGTTTTACTATCAATTGTCGCTAATGAGCAAGTAGAATTCGTTAACAAAATCACTACACTAATCTCAGGCGCAACATTATTAAGTTTAGCACTATTTGTTGGCGTAATAACACCAATAAAATTCAGTTACAATCAATATCATCCTTTCATTTCACCTTTCTTCGTGATTTCATTGATCATATTAAGAAACTCTTCAGAATGGCTTCGAAAACATCATTCAGTTTATTTGGCACAAATTGGAAGATGTAGTCTGGAATTATTCGTTTTGCAATTCCATTTACTACTGGCTGGTGACAGTAAAGGATCATTATTGATACTAGCGAACGCATCTAAATCACTCAATTTGATCATAACGCTAAGCATTTTCATACCACTATCATTTAAGATTAATCAAGTTACAAACTATTTGGTTGATTTATTAAACACTTACATTACACCAACATCAGTTCTTCCCCTAACTAAATCACCAAATCCAATCGTGCAAATATCAAAACAATCAAATTATCGCCTGTATTTCAAAATCTCAATCGTGATAACATCAATAATGTTTGTAAACTTCTTTTATTAAAATACTTTAAAAATCGAAATATCGGTATAATTTTACAATTCTCATTTATTGAAATGCCTGAATCTGCCTTGTGATAGAAACTATCTTATATAGAATGGAAAGATTAAAAGAAATGCCATGATGTGTATTGATTGGAGTGTCTGTTTATGCAATGTTGGATAAATTTATATATTAATCATCTGCTAGCTATTATCATCGCTATGACCATGTTGATGAGTTTTAATTGATTTTATCCAACTATCTTTAAGTACTTCATCAATTAAACACCTATCTTTAGGATTTGGTGCTAGCATTTTTAGTATAAGTTGATGAGATTCTGTTGGGAACTCCTTTATTGGGTGTAATTCAGTTAATCTTGGAGGTCTCTTCCAAGATTGCTCATATTGTGAGAATGTTGGATCTGCAAGTCTTGCAACTCTCCAAGGTAATTCTTGATTTGTCATACAGTAGAAAACGATAGCTGCTGACCAAACGTCAACCAATCTTGCATCATACTCTTTTTGCTCGAATAGTTCAGGCGCGATATATGGTTCTGACCCACATAAACCTTTACTCATGTGAGTTTTCTTCTCCCAGCACATTCTGAATACGTCTGAAACACCAAAGTCTGTAATCTATACTTGGGTAAGATTGTGTGTACATAAGTACTACTACTACTTACCTTTATTGAACCTCTACCATCTAATAACAGGTTTTCAGGTTTGATATCCCTATGAGCCACACCCATAGAGTGCAAATAGTTTATACCTAGTAGTATCTGTTTAAAAAACGCGATGGATAACTTTTCGCCAAGTTGGCCTTTCTTTATAGCTGCGTATAAATCACCACCAGGACAATACTCCATAACTTCACACCAATGGCTATTCTCATCTTTGACCAAATCGACGGTTTCAATGATATTGTTGTGATGAAGTGTAGAAGAAATGCAGAATTCTGAAGTCAGCTTCTTGACGTATTCCTTTTCGGTTTCATTTTTGCGTCTTTTTCTAAATTCTTTTACAGCGAATAACTTCTCATCTGATCTATCCCAACGGTGTGCTAATCTAACTACTGCAGTGGCACCTCTACCAATTGCGACTTTATCACATACACCATATTTCTTATTTAACGAAGTATTAGAATTGTGATCATCTTTATCTTTATTATTATGAGAGCTAGCGGATGATTTCCTATTCAATGGCGCTGGTAGTAAGTCTAATAACGCATGGGTAAGTTTACCGCCGCTATCAGAGTGAGTTTCGCTATTTGATCTTTTAGGCTGCTCTCTAGAACCCTTCTGGGATTGCTGTCTAGATGGTGGACGTGAGGCAAGTTGTGAATGCTCAGAAGTCGTTGGTGATTGGCTCTGCTCTTTCTTCTCAAACAGTTTTATGAACTTCGAGGGCTTTTTATCTGGCTGAGGCTGAGAAGCCATCAACTCCTAATAGATTTCCTTAGTTGGTCGTTCTACTACAGGAGTCTTGGATGCGAGCTATAAATAAATTTAAAAATTTATGATACATTTCTAATGACTTATATACTAAAAAAGTATTATATTTAGTTTAAATTGGTTTATAATGCATTTTAAACTCACCTGGAAAACTTTCGTTACATCTGGCATTCCCGTTTCCGCCCTGAGTAAATCATCATGTATATCCTTCAAGCATGCATTTGAATAATGATTCCATCTATTCAGTCGTTAGATTACTCTTTAGTTTTCTTATTGCCACCCACGTGCTAACATCTCCATATAACAATGCAGGTGCTTTAACAATCTGCTTACCCGTGGCCTTATCACAACGTTTACACTTAAAAGTATCGTGCATATGACTATCAGTACCAGGGTAATGCTTAAATAATTCTCGTAGTAAATCCTTAGAGAAGTGCCGATCTGCATCTTCGGCTTCATCGACAACACATGCCGATAAACTTTGCTTGTACGCTTGTCTCATCAGTACTTGCTCTTCTAATGTCCCAGTGCCTATAAATCTATAGACAAAACATTCCTTTTTCTGTCCGTCACGCCATACTCTAGCCAATGCTTGTTGATCTGCAGCTGGATTCCAATCTAATGATGTCAATTAACGCTAACAGCTTTAAAGTATTATTTACCAGGATCAAACAGTATTAGTCGATTAGCGCCTATCAAATTCAAACCACATCCACCAGCTTTGGAGGAAAGCAGGAAAATGAATTCTCTAGACTCCGGATCATTGAATCTATCAACCAATTTTCCACGCTTTTTGACTGCCATTGTTCCATCTAGACGCATAAAACCCCATCTGGATACAATCAACTAAACACTAACTGCCTATATTGTTACTCACCTCAGAGCAGCAAAGAGCTTTTCGAGAAGATCAAGCGTTTGAGTGTAATTACTAACAAGAACAATCTTGTCGTCAGAATTCTTGCGCATACGTTCAATAAATCTAGGTAAATTGTAAGATCTCTATGTTCACAAACTGAATCAACACACCTCATCAAGACCATCATTTTACCACTCCATGCGGGATTAGCTGGACGCTTTTTATCGAGTCGTTCTGCGATATTCTCCTCAGGTAGGAGAACCTTCGATCCAGGTATATCATCCTTCGGACTAATTAAGTTTGGATGGTTGCAAAGTTTTTTCAGTATACCAATAGCCTTGAGTGGTTGAGAGGCCTTGCCTTTCAGTAAAGCTTGCGTTTCGGGTGATTCAATGAAAAACTTATACAGATCCAACTGTAATGGTGATAATGCTGTAAAAACAACATGTTCATATTTAACTGGTAAGAATTTTGAAAGGATATCATTCGTACGACGTATAATGAATTTGCTAACTGCCATATTGAGTTCTTTTAGCTTCTCTTCACTCATCTGTTTCTCCTTATCTGTTGCTAACGCGTCACGACCCCTGAGAATAATATTTTCAAAATTCTTCCGGAACTCATTCTTGTTACCCAGATAATCAGGGTTAGCAAAGTTGAGTAAAGAGAAATACTCAGATAGATCGTTCTGAATAGGTGTACCTGATAGAATAACTCTCCGTTTGCAATGTATTTCCGTCAATGCCTTGAATGTCATTGATTCTTAATTGAGGTTAACAAACATAACACTTAATTCTAAAGCTCACCTGAATTCTTCATTCGGTGACCTTCATCGAGCATCATCAATCCAACTTGTGCTCTACCGATAACTTCTGTAAGATTTCGCAATGTTTCATAAGAAACAATCATGACTACTTTGTTAGACGACAATCTGATATATTAAAATACCTACCCGGTTGAGTCACACTTCTTCCTGATGCAGCACACCACTGTTTGACATCACTGATTAACTGTTCCTTTGTACCTTTGTGGTCGACTGCCATGCACCCCACAGCTCCAGTACCAAGCCATTTTGTAAACTCGTTCGCCCAATTGGGGACTAGCGAGCTTGGACATACTATAATACACTTTTCGACTGTTGGTTTGCCTGGTATTGGTGACTGTTTGAGTAGCGTCCAAAGGAGTGCGATGCATTGTAGCTATACGCGTAATTAGAATGTGCTATATTCCAGAAGATTACACGTACTGTTTTACCTGCACATTTTGTGAGCTAATCGAGTCTATGAGATCAGAGTACCCACCTAAACCCATCTCATCTGCCATGATACAACCTTGAGCATCTGGTGCTGTTAAACCTGTTGTACATCTATATAAGAACTGAAATTTTTGTTAAACGAGACAATAACACGATCAGATAGGTGCCCACCTTGACACCTTCAACTTGGTGAGGTCGTAGGACTTTAGAGAGAATAGGATCTATGACGACAGGAACTTTCTTCACATCCTTTTCAAGCTCTTCTCGTGATTTTATACCCAGAATGTCCTTAACTGATCTATTTCGTCTATCAACTGGTGGTTTTGGTATTGCTGGTTCTTCCTTTTTCTCCTCAATATCGTCAATTGTAGGATCGTAAAGGACGATAGCATGTTCAGCCATTGGATCATGCAACGGTCTGGGTGGAATTGGGGGTTGTATACGCGTCCCTAATGCCATCCCAGATAAGGGTATGATAACTTGTCTTCCTGTAGCTTTATCTTTCATTGGAGGTATTTTAAAACCCTGGCCGAGAACACTACTAGCAGGCTTAACTTCGTAGACTGGATATAAGGTCTTTAAATCGAAACCTAATTCTCTATTGACACCGCTATCTTCGTGATAATCATCATCAACTTTACCGCGTTTTCTATTTTCCTTTGATTCTTCCTCTTTGTAGGACACTCTCTTCTTAGCCACCCTCGTTGGAGCTGCTGCTCTGAGTTTGTCGGATGATAAAGTAGGAACTTTGAACGGTTTTGCGAGAATAGAAGATGGTGGTGCTAAAGCAGAAGTACTACCAGAAGATGAAGTGGATGATGACGGCTCTGCTGTCTTTGCGCGATACATCCCTACTCTGTTGTTTGTGTAATGTTGATTGCAGATGATAAAGGAAGTATAAGGCGATATTAGAATTAATAGAAGTCATAAAGTCTAGATTATTGAGGGGAGAAACGAGGGATAATATATTAATATGTATTGATTATTTATCTTTATATTCGCTGATATTATTTCTGACATCGTGCAGAGACATATGGTCATATATATCAAGACAGAAGTGTATCATTATGGATTCACATTGCATAGCTGTTTATTAAATGCTAGCATTCTTCATTATCTATACCATTTGCCACAGCGCTCGCAATAGCCACCGGGATAAGAAACACCAGCTGATAAGACAAAATAACGCGTAAATTTGCGAATTTAGTGTGCTTTTAAAGTTAAATTAAGTGTTTTTAATATAATAAATAGATTTTTCACGTGCAATTTCAGATTAATTCGACTCATAAGGTCAAAAGTTTAGTATAGGTACGTACTGTAATATCAACCAATAGTGATAGATTGTAAACAATCGACATAAAGTAAACTAATTGTCAAGTATTACTATTAAACCATGGCTCTCCGTAACACCGTACAGAAGATCACAAAGTGGTGCTCAACTGACAACAAAGATTATATGATTATAATTTGATACTAGAAATGAATATTTATACAACCATCTGAATGGTACCATTGCTAGATGTCCCTCGACTACTTAGATATATCAATCAACATGACGATCCGGAAGTAGAGCAGAAGTTAGACGTCTCTAATGAAAGATTTAGATCGTTGCATGAGTATTACTGCACCATCAAAGCAATATTCGCCTAGATCAAGCCAGCTCTTTATTATCTCTGTGGCTTATGAGATTAGCTCCGAGGGAGGGAATGAATACTCACTTCTAGCATCCTTATTAGCCATTCTATTGATAGCTAGTCTTTAGTTTTGTTAGACAAAACGCCAATAGGAAGCTAATCAACTCACGTCAAACCTGTCGATCTTTTTACTCCTGCTAAAGCAATTGATATCAATACAGCGTCAAATGCATAATGCGTCAGTTCTATAAAAGTTACTAAAGTGTTATATAATACAATAAAACTAACTTCCTAATCCAAACATCTTGGATGTTCAACTTCAAGAAACAGACAGTCAATCAACACAGTTCAAAATTACTATGAATGTGAAAATCTTGATATAACAAAGTTGTAAGTAAAATAGTAGAGCCTAAATAATGTTGAATGTTTGATAAGTTTATTATTGAATTGTTGATAGAGATTTCTTATTTGGATTGTTCATGTATTTAATACCATGCTTGTCTAGATCCAGAAGGTCCTGCTTGTGGTGGTTGTTGTTGACCTGACTCTGCGTGGCGTGTGGATGATCTTAATACTCTGTCAGATTGCTTAACTTGAGCTTGGGCGTTTGCACCAGGTGTCTGACCACCAGTGGCGGCTTGTGTACCTTCCTCAGGTGCTTGTTTACGTCTGTCATCATATCTTTGCTGAACAGACCAATCAAAGACGTAATCATACTGGAAACCTTGCCTGATGAAAAGATCCCTGAACAACCTCCTCAAGTATGAGTAATCTGGCTTGTCATCAAACCGTAATGAACGGGTGTAATTCAAATAAATTGCAAACTCATGAGGGAAACCACGACATAAAATTTCAGTGGATGAAACCATCTTCTTCTCCATAATTCTATCATACTTCTGCTTTTTAGTTGTAGCCTTCAAACCCTGCCAAGGTAATTGACCGCGGAGGAAGTACATGAAGACGTAACCCAAAGATTCTAAATCATCACGTCTCGATTGTTCGACACCCAAGTGAGTATTGATGGATGTGTAACGTGCGGTACCCGTCAGGTTCTTATTCTCACGGTATGGGATGTGCAGGTGTGTCTTTGGGTCTCTGTACTTTTTAGCTAAACCGAAATCGATGATGTTCACTTGGTTTCCTCTTTTAGCGATACCCATAAGGAAGTTATCAGGTTTGATGTCACGGTGGATGAAGTTGCGCTTAAGGGATGTTAGGAGTGTAGAGATATAGTAATAAACTCACGCTGTGAATGTATTCAATGCGAGATATTAATTGGTCAGCGAGGAGGAGGACTGTTTTGAGACTGAAGCGACGGTTGCAGAAGTTGAATAAATCTTCAAGCGACGGACCAAGGAGGTCGATAACCTGTGAGTCGTTAGAAAAGACGCTGTGTGTGGATGTGACGCACCATGGCGTTGTAGTCGCACTCCCTGCCGAACCAGCGTACGAAGGGTACACCGACACCGCCTGCGAGTGTTTTGTATACTTTAGCCTGTCGAGTGTAAGGAAAGGGTGCTTCAAATTTTAGCTCTTCTCACCTCATATTCGAGTTGTGGGTGCTTGGCTTTGATGGACTCTAACTTAATAGCGACCTCTTCACCGGAGATAATATTTACGCCGAGGTAGATATCACCTGGGGGGAATTAGATGATGTATACGGGGCAGCTGATATCCCACCAAATGAACCAGAACCTATTTTCTTTCCGATTCTGTATTTACCGCCCACGCGGAGATCCATACTTAAAATGTTGCTATCCAGTTTGAATGTAAAACCTTTGATCGTTAGTTAATTTCTCTATTTATTCCCTATTTATTCACACTCACCCTCCAAACTAGTTTTCTGAAGGGATCTAGTGAGAGTTGCGCATCCTGTCATTGATCCACTACAGTCTAATTGATTTTTTATTTTATTTTAATAAAATAAAAATAAATTACGCGTTATTACAATATACCATACCGTAATCAGTCGACAAAAATTATTCCTATGCAATCTAAGCTCCTCGATCTAGTCGAATCCTCTTCAAAGCTGAATCTCCTAGATACCGCTCACTTCTACGCTAGTCTTTTATATTCAATCAGCAAATCTACAATCAGCGTATACAGCTATGCTTTCACTTTATACAACACTAATCGCCTCGTCGAATCCTACGATCTACTTATCGACAACTACTCTGAAATTGAATACGATATTAAATCCTGGCTATTGTTGTCCGACGTATGCGAGAAGCTCAACCTCCACTCAGACGCTATGAGGGCTTCAAAGCAAGCACACGATCTATTGCACCTCAACAAACTCATCCCTACTGGTATACTCACAACTGGAAGCACTTCATCACCTGCTGCTACTGCCTGCAGATTGGGAAGGATAGCAAAAACGACGAACAACCACAAGTCCGCTATCGAGTACTTTAATCAAGCCTTATCTTTAGATCACTCCATTTGGGAAGCCTTTGAAGCTTTATGTGCATTAGGTGCGCTCTTTCCATCTTCTTTCTTCTCTTTAATAACATATCAAAGGTGCAGATCCTAACCCAGCGATCCTCTCCACCGGCGATGGTGACACCCAACAAGCTCCACAACAAACTAACATTCCACCGCCACCAATGGCTCAGCGGCAGCCTTCAAACTTCACTGAAGTTGGCTTGTTCACCCCGGATATGGCACCCAGACCCGTTCCAAAGATGCGCCCCCCTGCTCTAACGATGGAAACACCGACACAACCAATGTATGTGCTTTCCATGTCAGTGTTCTCCTATTAACCACCTCTAGTGGCCATAATAATACGTTCACAGATGACGAAAGTTTCGCACTCCCTCCTTCAGTTTTACCAAAGCGCCCACGCGTTAATCAGCCTAAACAAGGATTGTTGCAATCAAGTTTGAAACCAATCACTAAGAAGGTGAGCAAGCGATCTTTCCTTGTGAAAAAAATCTCATGAAACTAGGCCATGAAACAGACACCAGATGCACTTGCACAGGCCAGACGAAGTAATAGATTGGCAACGTTCACATCCAAAGTTGGTATATCGAAAGTGCGTACAAAGTTACACTTCTTTCTTCTGATTAATTGTAAAATTATAGAACCCAGTACGCGATAAGCGAAAAAAACCATCGCCCTTGGCTACTAAAATGTCGAGATCGAATGGTGCATCCAATCAGAGTAATGATGATCAGAATGGTGCATCTTCGAGTGAAGTTTCCGAACAACTTAATGAACTCGTACGCACACTTGGTAAAGCTCGGGCAGCTCTCGGTTCATATAGATGTCAAGAAGCTATTGAAACTTTAAATGGTCTTCTAGGTCCTGAACTTGGTCAAGGAGCTGTAGGTGCTCATGTTGGTGGTGGTATTGCTCGCACACCTTCCGCACTTTGTTGGCTTGGCCAAGCCTACTTTGAATCAGCTGATTACATAAAAGCTGAACGAGCATTCGCTGCAGCAAGAGCGCTCTCGCCGCATAGAAGTGAAGATATGGATATCTATTCAACTGTTTTGTGGCATCTTAATAAACCAACTTCACTTGCATTTCTCGCTCACGATATGGTAAAAGTTGATAAAAAATCTTACCAATCTTGGGTCGCACTTGGTAATGCACTTTCATTATCAAATGAACATTCAGATGCCCTTATCGCATTCACTAAAGCTTCTTCAGTTTCTCCTCTTTCCGCATACAGTAATGTACTCGCAGGTCACGAATGCATAGCTAAAGAAGAATGGGATAATGCGGCTCAATGGTTCCAAACTGCGATTCGTATAAACAGGAGAATGTACAATGCTTGGTATGGTCTTGGAGTAGTCTATCTTAATCAAGGCAAAACAGCGTTATCGGAATATCACTTTAAGAAAGCTACAGAAATTAATCCATCAAATGTTGTCTTGCTCTGCAGTCTTGGTTCTGCTATCGAAAAAGGTAATACTGATAGAGAGAGAATCGAACTTCTCGAAAGTGCCTACCAATCCTACAACAAAGCTTGCATCCTTCAAGAAAATAGCGCTTTGGCGAGATATAAACGTGCTAATGTTCTCTTCCTAATGAACCAATTCCAAGTTAGTGCGATATCATTATAATCTTATCAACTAACACACTCATAGCGTGCTCTACCTGATCTTTTATTCCTTAAAGATGCTGCACCCGATGAGGTCAATGTGCACCTCCTTCTTGGTCGCGTATACAGACAACTCGGCAATGCTGCCGGTGCAGCTAAGCATTTTGCAATAGCACAAGATATAGAACCTAAATCAGCTTTGATAGTTGGAGAAATAATTGAAAGCCAATACAGTAATTAATTAATCAAGATCATTATCTGCATACCTGCATAATTTAATCCAAAATTTGTTCTATTTATTGTTACATTTTAATTCTTATGATAGCAAAAATTCCCATAATCCATTTGTATCCTTGTAATCATGATGCACAACACTAACTAACCAGTAATTATCGTGGACATTCTTCATCAGCTGTTGTGATGCACTCTTCGGACTATAGAGCATTGACCATTCGAGCCAAATTTCGAATGCTTCTTCCTGTAGAAATTGGATTAGAAAATTACTTCGATGGTATTCTTTACTAACCCTCCAAGCATTAAAGGATACATCTTCGATGATGGTAGTCTGTACAACCTCTTGTCCTGGGAAAATACCCCAAGTGACGGCATTAATGGTATCTTCGTAGAAATTGGTCTTCATTTCTCCCTTTAGAGGTAGTTAGTAACGTAGAAAGTTATATTTTAAACCTCACCTTCGCATTACCTGCGTAGTAACCCCCATCTTTCCAACCATCTAATCTTTTACACAATCCCTCAAGTTCATGCTCAGGAACCCAGAATTCAACGAACGCTTTTTGGAAAATCCATCCATTCTTTGGACCAAAACCGAATATTTGATCAGAAGATTCAACGGCGTCAACTGCAGGTTGAGAACCAACAGTCCACCAACCTTTCTCAGCTAATCTAAACAAATAATCCTTTATAGAATTAGATTCAGGATCTAAATTCTCTTCAAACCATGGTAAACTTGCTACTTGACCGTTGATATATTTCTTAAAGATTTCGTTAATGTCTGAAACTTCAACTGGGTATCCCCATTGTTTGAGAGCATTTTGTGATGAAAGTTTGAGTGAGGCACCCCAACCATCTAGTTCACCATAAGCTGGTGATCTTATATCACCATAACGACCGTTAGGGAATTCATCCCAAAGACTGTTACCACCTGAGGATGTCTTATTCGATGAAGGTAAACCGGAATCTTCTGAAGGAGGGTGATGTTTGAGGGCATGTAAGGCTCTGACAGCTGCTTCATGAGCAGTTATGCTGAGTGGTGGTGGTCCATCGGCTGTATGGCCATGGGAGATACCATTCTTGGGTGGTGTTAATGAATATAAACGATGAATAACTCATCACATACCTCTGCTACCAATCTGTTACCAAGGCGAGCAGGTTCTACGGCACCTGTCGTCGTATTGTGTGTCAAACCATTTGGTTCAAGGCTGGAAGCGTCAAGTCCACTAGACCAGTCCAAGTTTGCTAAGATTCTTCTCACACTCTTTTCCAAATTCAGAGTACAGAAATGAGCAGCAGAAATAGCGAGATTGCCATATTTTTCTTTCTGACTGTTAGTTTTATCGATTAGTTGACGAACCATCGAGGTTGAGAGTTCGACACCATAATCCTTGACAAGAGCATCATCGTTCTTGGATGATGTTAATGATAAATGTAATCTAAAACGTTAAAACCCACCTTTATTGGTTCCAAATGATCAGATATCACTGATGGAATATGTGCGCCGCAGAGGTTAGCTAATCTACGAAGACTAGGTACATTCTGTATAGGCATAATACCAGGAATGATAGGAATCTTAATACCAATATCGAGACATTTATCTAACCAATTGAGGTAAGCATCTGAGTCATAAAAGAGTTGAGTGATAACGAAATCAGCGCCTAAATCCTGTTTTAATTTGAGGTATTTTAAATCTTGTGCTGCATCTGATGAATCTTTATGAGATTCTGGGTAAGCTCCTACACCAATGCAGAAGTTATCAGCATAATTATCCCTAATAAACTTGACAAGATCTGAAGAATGACTAAGGTTTTTGTCACTCTCAACCCAATACTCATGTCCACGTGGTGGATCACCTCTCAATGCGAGAATGTTATCGATACCGAGTTCTTTGGCTTTATCGAGTGCCCAACTGAGGCGTGACTTTTCCATATTCGTGCAAGTGAGGTGTAAAAGTACATCTAAACCTAAATCACGTGCTACTGCTGCCAACTCGAGTGACCGCTCGTCTGTACTACCACCTGCACCCCAAGTTACAGAGACGAAGCCAGGTTTGAGAAGTGATAATCTCTGCAAACGACTCTTGAGGTTAACGAAACCCTAGATTTCATAAGATAAATGATATGCCGAATAGAGAAGATAAGAATCCCACCTGGTCAGTCTTCGGAGGAAAGCTGAATAAGTTAGTAAATAATATTCTAGACAGTATCGACTAACAATTCTAAACTAAAGAAAGGTGTTTTATTATCTTTTGATTCGTTTATTTTCTCAACTATTTTCATCCTCGAAGTTGCTTGTTAAGAAGTTACAGCGATGAAAGTGAGAATTGGTCTATCAAACAAACGAGCTTACGTCTGGAATGTACATGATATCGCTAAATTGAGAGTCGACTATCATATATGTGGTACTTTAGTTGGTACTTTACCAGGTATACAACAGCAGAATGTATTCCTCGGACCACCTTTATTGTTACTCCCTGAAGAAGCCTATTTATTAGTTGATCAAGGTATTGCTGAGTTCGTTGATCTCAATAATGCTAGGTTACCCACAGAATCTGAGATTAGTGACTATCATAATGGAAAATTGTCAGAGATTCAGACAGAAGCACAAGAATTGAAAGCTAGAACTCAGAAACAACCACAGTTGTCAGAAGCAGACATACAAAAGCGTGAACAGAAGAGACAAGAGAGAGCAGCAGCAAAAGCAAAAGCAGGTATTGTCATTGACTCAGATAGCGCATTCAGTTCTGCACCACCTACACCAATCGATAAAGAAGAGTCAAGGTTACCAAATAGCTACACATTAACAATTCCAGCAACATCCCCATTCACATTCGATGATAACAACGTCATTTATTCAGATTTAGAGAGTGCAAGATCAGCAAATGTTTGGACATACCCACACAATCAACTAGAGTTAAATAAATGTAGAGTCTTCAAGGATCTTTGGGATAGAGGTATGTTCATGGGTGATGGCTTGCGTTTTGGTGGTCATTTTCTCGTCTACCCTGGTGATCCATTGAGATATCATAGTCACTACACAGTCACTGTTTTAGAAGATACTTCATCAGTTATAAAACCATTAGACATCGTAGCCCTAGGAAGATTAGGAACGACAGTCAAGAAAGTCCACTTGCTAACATCATACAACAACAAAACTGAAAAGGTAGATTATATCTCGTTAGAATGGGCCGGTTTCGGTACATAAATTTATATAGAATGTAAAACTAATAGATTACGACAAATTAGATAATATACTAACGAATTCCTTTGGTGAGCTAATATCTGTACCACCGTACGTCACCTTCTTTTGCGTTTGCTGTGGTCTTGTTGCCCACTCTACTAAGTTTGCATGTTCAACAAGTGAAGCACCACCAACTACGAAAACCAATGCTTCATCATAACTTTGTTTGTGTCCACCTTGTTGTCTTGGCTTTTGACCGTAAGTCGACCTTGATTGCTTTGGATCAAAGTACAAGTAGTCGTCTACATCCTGGCTTGCTTGGGTCGAGCAGTTGTAAGGATCCATGAGGGCTTCCGTCAGTCTTGTGATAGCCAATTCCTCTATCATTAATAATTAGCTTGTTTGTGTGTGAAACCTACAAACTCACTCTTTGCTGGAAGGAAGTTCTTCACACCCGAAAGGATGTTGTCGAAACCGACACCACCCTCACGCAATCTGTCTGTTAACTAGTGGAGGAATTAGATCTTGCAAGGCCACAATAAAAAAAAAGCCTACTCTATTACTGATAGAACTGAATCCTTTGAATAGGTCACTACCGCCTGCGTTTGGCGTAGGTGCAACAGTCGATGCGGCAGCAGTAAGTGATGTCATTCTGCTAACTTGACGGGCTCTGTATGTTGTCATTAAAAGGTACACTTCTAGCACTCGATACCCACTGTTTTATGTAAGAGAATGGTTTCAAATCGATACCTTTTTCACTCAAATACTTCTCCAATTCTGCAACATCAGCTGAATTAGGTGAAGCAACTGATAAGTACCAGATGATGACCAATCTAAGCATATCTTCAGGAGTAGCGCCTTCAACTTCCTTCAATACTTCCAATATCTGATTTTTTGATTGCTTAGAAGCTACTTCCTCAGTTTGGAAAAGCGTATCAAGACCTCTTGTCTTGATTGCAGTCAAGAGCGATGTTGCAATATTCATATGGGAGTCCAAGATTGTCTTTCTAGCTGTGAGTTCAGGGAGGGCAGTGATTGCATTTTTAAGATTAGCGGCATTTGACGAGAAGTCACTTATAAATAAATTAGAATAGTTATCTTCAGTATGAGAACACTCACACTTGATTGATATCTTTGACGTCAGATACGCCGGTAGACCTTGTAATCTCAGTAGCATCACTCTTGTACTTGGTCAATTCGGCGTCTATCTCTTCAGCAACCTGTGGGAATGGATTAGGCGCGTTCTTAGACCAGAAGAAATCCTTGTGGTCAAGATCGTAAGACTTTTTCGACAACTTTCCATTCTCTGGTGTTTCAACTTTAACTCTGTTGAGTTTAAGGTCAAGTACGTCGCCTATCAAAGCCTGATATGTCCAACTATGCGAGAACATAGGGATCAAGTCCAAAGTCCTATCGAACAAGATCAGGAGTGGCCTTTGAAGACTCTTATCATCACTAAAAAGACTAGAATTGCGTGTAGAGAGTAAATGATGACGAAGTCTCTCGTCTAATTTCCTAGCTACCATTTCTGACGCGTTGCCTCTAGGACATCTAATGATAGGCACGCTGCCAATCGTACCAAGTACGCTAAACAATCCTTGTGATATTCTATCCACCTCAGCCTCAATAAGGTCCTCAGTTGATGATGGATTATTAAGTATCTCGAATGAAGAAGACGAGCTGGCTGATAATGGTAGAAGAGAGAACAACGTAGGTGACATAACAACGTAATCTAAATATTGATCGTAAACTTGCTTGATGAGCTCTTCTCTTCCTGTTTGTGCAATTGAGCTGGCGAATTCTTCGAGGAGTTGTTTGGGTATATTGGACGTAAAGTTAATATAAAATGATTCGTATAGTGAATTTCTAACATCCTTTTGATCGTATTAGTTATTGTTCTCATACTGCGGTTATAACCCACATTTGAGATACGCTTGATGTTGTCAGAAGTTGGTTCTACGAAATAGATAGCTGGAACATCATTTATTTGTGGTCTATCGGTATGTAGGAAACTGATATGCTTTAACGTAGTCTATTAATAGGCTCATATACTCACGCATGAAGTGTAACACCTTGTTCTCTAAGATCCTGTACTTTCACGGCTGTACTGAGGACGTCTTTAGAGACGTTATCTAAAATTAATATCTTCCAAGTTAAATCTTCAGTCTTCTTCGTATTAAAATTCAGTAAATTCTCGATATTATTCCTTTGACTATCACGCAAAGTAGAGGTCATGATGGTAGTAAATCAAGAGAGCAATAGATGAATTACAAAATAACTAAAATGCAGTCTGTTTATGCTAAAGTCTCATACCCCGTGTATGCAGCAGATTGTTCTGGTATCTGGTAGAGGTTACTGTAGTTGTAATTGTATGTTTGATCATGTAATCTCCATTCAGCTTGTCTGAAGTATGGATTGAATTGATTCAATGGGTGCTTCAAATCGTATTGTTCCTTTGATGATTCGATTTCGATGGATCCAACGATATCGTAACTAAAATCAGTTATTAGACGTCATTTGTCTTTCTATCACAACTCTAACTCACCTTCTCTGATCGTTGACCTTGAATTTTAGTGATCCTTTTACTACCTCACCTGCATTAACAGCGAGTGGTTCTTTGAAGAGCAATCTAGTTGCTTGCCAATGTGTACGAGGAGCCGTTGGTCCTGTCGACAAGTAAAGATCTACACCACCAGCCTTAGGTGATTTGAAGTGTAAATCAAACCATCCTGCGATACCATGCATCTGCCAAATAGTTAGATACGCTTGCGTATAAAGAATCTACTCACCAAAGAAGTACGCGTTATCTGCCAAGTAAATGGTATGGTAAAAGCGTATAAATCATCCATAGAGCATGTGTAAAAGTCAATGGCGTGATTGTTAGTTGTGTTCGCAATGAGTTGATTTGGAGGGAACATTCCAACAACAGGTTGACCTGTTTTGGGTTAATTTACCTATTTATCAGGAAATCTATACCCACTAAAAGCTTCTTCATTTGCAGCTTCTTGCAAGACACTTAAATCGACACCAAGGAAGTTTGTTTGTTGGAAAAATCCACTCTTTTGCGCTGTTTCAGCGTATAAAGCTTCATCTGTGAAGGGCGCGAGCTCAATTGTACCTTGGATCATTTAGTGATAATAGAAGCTACATCTAGTCACCCACCTGATGAAGGGAACATAGAGCCGCCAGGCTTGAGGAATCTATCACGAGCTTCAATGAAGGACTCAATCATACGTTCGTGTATAAGTAATACACCTGAGAATGTTAGGCCAAGCAACGAGCGTAATGGATTCCCTACCGATTGGTTCACTTTGATGAATGTGAGACAAGATTTCAGATCGACGATAACACCTACCTAACAATGGTGTCTACCTTGTTGGGTATTAAAGTGCTTGCTTGAGCATCCTCAATCTTTGCTGTGTTATTTTAAGACGATGTTTGATAAAGCATTATAAGACAAACCATTGACGACCTTCAATTTGTTCTTCAAGAAAGCATTTTTACCACCCTTGTTAGCCTCGTCTACGATCTTCTATTTGTTAGGAACATCAAATCTCAAGAAAGAATCCCACTAATTGCAATTTTGACGCCATATCGGATGCTTCACATGCGTAGACTGTTTTCGCACCAGCTTGTGCACTGAAGAAGGAGAGAATACCAGAACCTAGGAAATACACTTAGATAGAACCATAAATTGAGTGTTTAGCATACCTGCTCCTACATCCAGTACATCCTTGCCCATGAATGAACCTGCTGAGTTACCGAGGATACCTTGAGTGTGTTGTTGAGAAATGCACAGCAGAATATCCAATACCCACTTTGCTGGTATACACCAGTACGTGAAGAATCCTGTAGTTGGTAAGACAGACTATCTCAGATGATGTGAGCATACCATGAGCATATTAGCTTGATTTACGAGTGCAGCGTCTAGTTGTGTGTTAATATTAGTAATGTTTTATAGTAATTACTCACAATACGCAAAGTATCTGAGAATACATCCTTAGAACGTAATTTGAATGACTAATTCAACAACTAACGGCGTATCCTTCCCATGATCTACACAGGAACATCAGATGAGCTATTATCAATTAAAATATATCCACCATCTCCCATTCTAACTATATATCTCTTCGTTGTTCTCTTCAACGATGGGCGATAACGAAAAGAGGTTGTTATATAAGCACAAAATATCACACGAGCTGTCAGAATTGAACCCTGAATATTCAGCTTATCAATATTCTCAATTCAAGCTTGGACTGGGCGAAGCTGGTCTATCGCTACCAAAGGCACATGCAGAACTCTATCCCAGCTGTCCGAAATGCGGCAGCATGAGACGTTCAACAGCTACGCAACGACGTTCAAAAAAGCTCGTGAAAATCAGTAAGAAAGAAGACAAAGACGTCATTAAAAATTACATTGTTGCAGTTTGTAGAACATGCGAATATAGCTACAGACTACCAGGATCGACGCTGGGGAGTATACGTGATTACGAGGATAGACGAAAGAAACACATACAGGATTTGACTTATGATCCGACTGCGATATTAGAGGAAATGAGTTCAGGAAGTTCAGCACAGTCAAGTAGAGCACCGTCACCGATGCCCGTCGCTGAAAACCCATCTAAGCGTAAGAAGAAGACAAAGCAACCGTCTAGTCTGCAAGAACTCTTACAAAGGAATAAAATGCGCGAAATGGACAAATCTATGTCTAAAGTCAACAATAATAGCAAAAACAACGCGCCTAGTTCAGGATTAGGTGCTTTCTTATCTTCCTACGACTAATTTGCCTTTCTCAGGATATCTAAAAATAATCAATTTTATTGTATTAGTAGCATCATATATACCTTTCGTTCAAACGCTGGGAAAGCTCGGGGTCATAAACTTCATCTTCGCCTATTTGGTTGCCTAGTGTGAGCCAGCCATCGCGACCATTGTGTCGTCTGCCAAATAGTTCAACTTTCCTACCAACAGGGCAACATCTCTCAATCATTCCATACAGCTCGTCTGGTTTGCGACTAGTTTCTCTCACTAATTTGGTTGTTAGATGATATTTCAAACGGTATAGTATATAATACCTTCACTGACTATCACATCAGTGTCCAGCCCTCGATTAAGCCATTCAGGCCACTGAATATCGCTAGCATCTGGATCAGAGACTTTCATACCGACAAGACAGTGTTCTTTCGTGTGGTTGAGCCAGTGACCAGTTCTGCCTGTTCTAATTAAACGTTGAAGCTGGTTGATTTTTACCCAGGCTATCTCTTCTACCTTAGCCGTATGTTAGCTTGCAAATCAGGGGAAGTCAAAATCTTACCCTTTTGAATCTATTGGATGCTGTTAAATGGAATTGTCACGTCAAGGTAAATCAATCACCTACCCCCATATAGACAGACACTCTCTGCCCAAATCCATAGCTCTTCCAGTAACCCAAAGGAATATCAAAGTACCCTCTTCAGATAATGTTGACATTGGCATTTTTCGCATTTCATCGTCCGTTAGCTTGGGTATGTATAAGCCTCGATATTGAGATAGAACGTGAAAGCACTCACAGTTCCATACGGTAAGCTCATGTGTATATCCCAAGGTGGATCAGCGACGATAATCTGAAATTTACCCAAGGTATTGTAATCGAAAGATCTTAGATCGCAGTTTATATATTGAGCTGGATAACGTTTACTACCTAAGATTGTATCAAGTTCCTGTCTCAAACCATCACCGCGACACTTTTTTCGTCTCTTGGTTTGATAGTCAGCCTGCTCGATTGCCGATTCGGATGGTGATTCGAGTTGGAAGTGTAAGTATTTACAAGTTCTATCCAATCTCGGACTATTCAGCTTTGCAGGTTGGAAAGCATTGCTGAGTGTCGGCGGAGCATTGTTGTAAAATGGATAGCATGTGTTTAGATAAGAGCAATGACCGAGTGCGTGATCACTGTATGGTCTTATAATTGGTTGAAAGTGAACCTATGAATTATAAGAAGAATGCTTATTAATAATATTATAACTCACCTTCTGGCAATCTTCTGTACACTCGGTTCTGGTTGTATTTGAGCAAATTTTGACGTAATCGTCTTCTGGTACAACCGATCTCGTATAAGAGTCGTAGAGTGTATCCTTATTGTTTATATAGCTCGTCGTCGGTAAGTCAATACCTAATTCAATTAATTTGCTCGATACTTTATCCAGATCGTTGAATGTTAAACCTAAATCTGGGTAATTGAATATCAAACGTCTTAATAACTGATTAATATTATAGCCACTGGTGTTGTCTAGAATATTCATAATAGCTGATTCCATTCTCGTTGATTGGAAGTGATGATAAAATGGACTATGAATTAAGAGATGAATAATATTTTCTCAAATAAACTCTAATGATAAACTAATATAAAGTATTTATCTCTTAATAATTGCTGATTATTTTGTAATTGCGGATGAATGACAGATCATCAAATGAACAAGAGATCTAAGTCTATATGATGAGACTGAAGAGAGTGAAATATTTAATAAATAATAAACAGATAAACGCTATTTTCTTAAAAATCGTTTATATCGCCATAGAACACTTCTTGCTTCTTAACGATGACTATCCTGTCTGCTGCAATCTGTACAAAATCTGGAACACGTAGGTTTATTGGACAATTTATAAATCAACTAATAAACTTATAGCTTTGATCTCACGTCAATACAAGCAATTGACGAGAACTAGAGTTGAAGGGTTACTCAATACATTCCCAAAGTTGATCCCAACAAACAGTCAAAATACCACGGTCGAAACTGAGGCTATAAGATTCTTATATCAACCAATCAATGACCTTTATCTCGTTTTGATCACCAACAAAGGTTCTAACATTCTACAAGATATTGAGACTTTAAACTTATTTAACAGAATTACTATTGACATAATCAAACAATTTGATCAAGAGATTATTTTGAATCACGCGTTTGATTTATTAATTGCATGGGATGAGATTATTGAATTAGGATATAGAGATAATAACAACTTCAATCAAATAAAATTGTTGTTAGAAATGGATTCACATGAGGAGAAAATACAAGAGATTATCGCCAAGAACAAAGAAATGGAAGCTAAGGAGGAATTGAAGAGAAGAGCAAGGCAGTTAGAACTTCAACGTAGGGAAGCAGCAAGAGTTGGCCAATCTACTGGTTTATCTATGGGTAAATATTCATCATCCTCTGAAATCAATATGTCATCTACGCCTTCAATTGAGCAAACGTCTCCTATCCAACAACAACAACCAAGTCAATCACGATCACAATCTCATTCATTCAAAGGTACTGGTATGAAATTAGGTGGAAAGAAAAAGAATACATTAGACGTCACTGACTGATTGATATGTATATATATATATACCTAAAATTACACTGCTTAACATACACAACTATCTTTATTTTTAGTCAAATTTTCATCGTCAACTCTGATTGAATTAGACTGTGTTGACTTATTGTTCAACTTGTCTTTGGCTTGTTGAATTGGCAACAACTGACCAATTTTCAAGAAGAGTTCGTTTATACCTGCCCCGGATTTGGCTGAACAGGTGGCGTGATAAGAGACATCCAATTCTTCACACAGTTTCTCGACATCAGAGTTTGCAACCTGCTTGGTGTTATCAGGTATATCAGATTTGTTACCTGCTAAGATGATAATTGTGTTACTGTCTGCTTGTCTTTTGAGTTCCTCGATCCATTTGACTGCCCTGTCGAGACTGTCCTTGGAACCGACAGAGTAGACAACCAAAGCAGCGTGGGCGTACCTATAATACATTGGTGCCAGTGACTTATACCTCTCCTGACCGGCAGTATCCCTTACAATGAATGAGATAACAGGGGGAGTGAGAACAAAAACCTACCAGATTTCAAACTTAATAAGATCTTCAGCTATTTTCATCTGTTGTGTTAAGAAAGCAGCGCCTATAGTCGACTCTCTATCCTCTGCGAACTGCTGCTTCACGAAACGTAGCACGCTGTACTGGATGAGATAGGTATAGACTATAAGATAGCACCCACATAGAGGACTTTCCTACGGCTGACTCTCCCAATAACACAAGCTTAAAATTGAGTGGCTTTTGCATATCAACTTGGCGATTAGAGTGTTGAAATCTAACATCCATCATCGAAATTTAAAAAATAAAAAATATTTTATGACGGCCACAGCGACAGCTAATAAAGCTTATCATCCTCTACCAATCAATCCAGCTGCTCACGTTCAATCAAATTCACAGTCTGAATCTGAGCGCTTACAACGTCAGAAACCCTGTCGTACTTTATTCGTTAGAAATATTTCATACAATGCAGACCCTTTAAGCGTACGAACGCCTTTTGAATCTTACGGTGAATTGGCAGATTTCTTCGATTTGATTGAAAAACGTGGTATGTGCTTTATCACCTATTTTGATCTCAGATCAGCAGAGAACGCTTTCAACGCTATGCAGGGATCTCAGATTCAGTCGAGACCCCTTGATGTACATTACTCCCTCCCAAAAGCCGACGAGACTCAACAACCCTGTGAAAGGGGTAAGCACCAAGTGAGTTGTCCCTTCTTATGAGATCATATTTCATTAACTCTCCAGGGCACTCTCTCTGCATGGTTAGAATCCGCTAGTGAGCCTATAAATGATAGCGAATTTTACAATCTTCTCTCTGAATTTGGTGAAATAAAAGAGATTAGACCCTATGATGATAGAGACGATAGCAGATATGTTGAGTTTTTTGATAGTAGAGCTGCAATTTCTGCTTTTGATAACTTGAATGGCTCTGATTTTCAATCCGGGAAATTAAACCTTTACTTTGAATGGGATTGCCCAATGCTAGCTGCACCAAGTAGGTCTGGTGGTTACGCCAACCTGATTGCTCCTGAGCAGGATATTGATAAGCCGGCGAGAGATTTTAGTAACAATGCCGATGCCAACGCCAAGAATCCTTTGCAGAAGAGAAGGCGCGGCGGTAGACGTCAGCAGCGAAATGAGAAACGCTCGAAATGGCACAAAGATAGAGATCCTAGAGGTAATGATGCTCCATTGGGAGAAAATAGTGAGAGTAACATTCGTAATGCATATTCAAATCGTGAGTGTGGACTGCCGTTTGTTTTTTTACTAACAAGCCCACCCAAGGCGTAAACAACCATTATCAACAACCTTATGGAGGATACAAAGCTCCAGCATCGACATCGACCCCGTATGCTTATGGATCACAGCACAACACTGATCAGACGGCTAGATTAGCGGATGCACAACGAGTGCAAGCCTTATTGAGTAGCTTGAACCCAAATACGCTGAATATGGCTGCGGCAGCAACGCCGACGCCTGCTCCTGCTCCAATTCCAGTACCACCGCCAACTGCTCCGATGATGGCAGCTCCGATGATGCCTCAGCCGGTCCCAACACCATATTTCGCGAGTCGGTCGCCGCCAACGCAGCAGCCACAAAGTAGTCTTCCCGCCAACGTTATGAGTTTGCTTCAAGCAGCTAGCAGTAATGTGAACAACTCGAGTGGATATCCGTCAGGCTATCAAGCGATGCCTTCGTATAACAGCTATCAACCTATGCCTTCAGTACCCTCATTACCTTCAATGCCACCACCACCGCCAGCTCAACCAACACTTCCAGCAGCGAGAGATCCTCGAGTAGCACAGCAACAGACAGCACCAGTGCCAGCTCCTGCACCTTCTGCATCACCCCAGGACGCACCGAATCCACAATCCGTTCAAGCTTTGCTATCAATGTTAAATAACCAATAGATTGTACGAATAATTTAATTAGTTTACATAATTAGTAGTGGATATATTAATGCTTGTCTCTATGGCAACTGTTTTGGAAGTTAGATAAGCTGAGTATGTGTTGACACGACTTACTTCATGCATATATTCTCCCAGTCGAAATTCCAATATCGACAACTTGAGCACTGCCAATCGTAATCAGCCTCGTTGCTAAGCTCAGATAACTAATTTACTGTTAAGTAAGGCAATTGAAAGAATGCAAGACATACAAGCGCGTGTATGGCAAATATCATGAAATTTCATTTAAAAGAGTGTATCTTAAATATTTATTTTTATTACTAAGTATTTAATCAGTCTAAATTAACGGCCACATCAAACATACCGAATTCGGTTAACTGGATTGCGGACATTACTAGAAATTCTCAGACAGCTGTCTACTATAAAAGGAATTATAATTTATCTTTTCACTTTACCATCATTAGTTAACTGTTAAAGAAATGAAATTATCTGCAATTTTCGTAGGACTCGCTATCACTGTTGGTGTATCAGCAGCATTTGATAGATCACAACTCAAGTGCGGTGAAGAGGGTTTCCCAACTGAATACACACTCTTCAAGAACAATCTCCAAAATTTCACACCAGAAGAGCAAGCTAAAGCACAAAAGCACTGGGACGCTGCTTATGGATGTGAAGCAAAGAACGCTGAATTGGATGCAGCTGGTTTGTAAAACTAAACGACCAGCTTATTTCTTGTGAGTCATTATTTCTATATCATCACCTCCACTAAATAGATAGACACTCTAATTGGATAATTGGATAACTCATAAAGGACTCTTTTGCTTCTTTTCTATTGTTACTTTTAATATGATACTTAATTTATTATTCATTATGTGCTTTATCTTATACAAAAATTTGAATCAAAAAGAGAAATATTAAAACTGTTCCAGAGAAGTATAAATAATTACTAAACATACGAAGAGATATAAATAGTGCTAAACATATGACGCTGATTTTCTCTTGTCAAAATGCTGATAAGGGTCTAAATTCTTCATCTGGCTTGATGGTCTGAATGCTGTCGAATTTCTGAAATCTACGACATGTGGCTGCATCATTTGGGGCGGTATCATTGGGCTCATCATAGGTTGACCTGGGTAGTATGCCATCATTGGAGGGAATACATTAGGCGCCGGAATACCATGAGCTTGAGATGGAAATGGATGGACTGGTTGGTTAAAGGTCACTCTCTTTGTTGCTGGCGTTTTATGCTCCGAAGAACTTGTGCTGGATTTGTTCGTCCTGTTGCCAGAAATGTTCTCTAAAGATATAGTTCGAGGTACCGGTGATGCAATATTACCTCTGAAACTAGGTAGATCAAGTTGTTCTGAGATCTTTGCGTATGCTTCGAGGATGTGCATCGCGTTATTGCCTGTGTTACCGATTGAACTATTTTGATAACATAATCCAAGGGCGTCAAGTAGTGACCTTAATGGGAAGATTCCCATTGTAGCATACATCATCTGATGTAGTTTCCCAATGTCAATGATTAATACATTCGAAGGGATGGCCAGCTTCAAATTCTTAAGTTTATCGTGGATACCATAACCGAGAATGACAAGGTCGTTGGCCTCTGAGCTTGTTTCGGGGCTTGAGAGTGAGCTTATGAGTGAATCTAAGATAACATTCACTGATATCTTCTGTATTGTCTTGGTGTCACCAAAAACAAACGGCTTCACACCTCCTTCGATACGAAGTCCGCGGACTTTGTAATGGGCTCTGCGGTAGTTATCAACAGGTATTGGTGGCCAATGTACATCATCCCTTGAAGTAAGGTACCCAGCTCTACAGACTGCATAGCCGAATTCGATGATATTTGCTGGAACGTTCTCCCAGAAGTCTGCATCCAATGCGAGAAATGTATGCTTCCTGGATAGCCATAACTTTGAACACTCTCTTGGTGAACCTCTGCGTACTCTCGTGCGCTGAATAGATGCAACGTGGCTGCTAAAACTGTGATAAAGGTATCTGAAACAGAATTAACGATATTTCTCAGTACGTATCAATGTAGTACCTACGCATAATTTGAATAGTCTTTTATATACTTCACCTCGGTCGGCTTGAAATCAGGATGCGGACAGACGGAGGAACAGTACCTAGGTATTCTGATTTTATCGGTTTGGAATCTTTTTGACAGTAATTTGAAGTAATTTTTCGCAACTTTCTCTTCGATGCATACATGTCCGTTAAGGTTCTTATCAATTACGACGAAGGCGGGCCATCCCGGTAACCAGCCATTCTGGATGTTGAATGCGATAGTCTGTTTTGGTTGAACTTCTAAGAAACTCTTTAAAAAGCTCTCAAATGACTTGAAAATATCTGCGTATGTCTTCTCGAATAAAAGGTCATAGTATTCTTCAAACTGGTGGAGTGTTGTTAAGTATAGTTCCTTTAGATCAATTTGCTGCATTGTAGTTTTCTCTTAAGGAATTTTCATTCAATTTGTTGCCCAATTTAGCCAAAAATTAACGTTGTACGAATTAACGTGACTTTTAATGTCTAGAAAGGGATAAAATTGATATAATTAATTAAATGACTATATATATATACATAATAACCGGGTGCTATTATATTCTATTTCTTATCAAAAGCGTCCTCACTTGCTTATATAGGTTTATATCTCGTGTGATAATTTAAGCCCTGGCTGATAAGACATGCGGTGTAACGTGCCATATATTTTCCAACCATAAATTCTCGCATATATACCATACTTGTTAAGTCAATTGCTTAAAATATCAAAAACTCCACATTCCATTTCCTGTTTTGGGAAACTAGGCAAGACATAATTGTGTTAATTTAGCAAAAGTTCCGTATATCCAATTAAAGTAAACAAAAAGAAGAAAATTAGAAAGAAATATTAAAAAGAATTTCAAGACATTGTCCAATAAGTTTACATTCCACGAGCTTCGAGTGACTTTCTCATCTTTGATTGGAAGTCGACGACATTTTCTGGTGCGAGAATGGTGTAGTGAGCACCCTTTGCATCAATAAAGACTGGTTCGGTTCTTGTGAAATCCTTCCATGGTGTGAGCTTCTTCTCGTACCATTCTTGACGAGTCTTGGCTACTGCAGCTAATGGATCAGCAATGAAAACGTTGATGTTTGAGACAGTTCCCTTTGGTTCGTAGCCTCTAGCCAAAGCTTGGAGGTTCTCAGCGATTGATCCCCAGTTGAGAAGCTTAGAAGCTGTTAATTCCAACTCTTGGAGACGCGCTGGTGGAGCAATTGAGATAATGTGCTCGACGACTTGCTCTGGAGTGTACTTGTGCATCTCTGGTGAGATTTCGTGGGCGTAATCTTCGGTCATCAAACCAAGGAAGTAAGACAAGTTGAGAACGACCTGGAAAGTAATGTTAGATGCTATCTTTATCCATAAACATTTAAGCTTACCTCAACTCTGTCAAGTTGTTGCATACGCTCCTTAATGTGTGGTGGAAGGTTGAAGCAACCGAACCAACCGATTTCCTTGCCCTTAGCTTCAAGCTTCTTACAGATTTCGAAACCAAGACAAGCACCGTATGAGTAACCAGCGATACAGTATGGACCATCTGGGTTGGTTTTCTCGATACCCTCCATGTACTTATCGGTAAGTGTGTTCATGTCAGTGAATGGAGTTTCACCTGGGTTGAAACCTCTGGCACGGAGAGCATACACTGGTCTGTCAGTGATGTACTTTGCGAGGTTCAAGAAGACCAAAACTTCACCAACACCTGGGTGGATCAAGAATAATGGTGGCTTTGAACCCTTGAGTTGAAGTGGTACGATAGGATCGTATAATTCATCAGCATCATCTGGAACTTCACCAAATTGAGTACGTAAGTATCTGTCCAAGTATGGTGCCAAAGTTGCTGGTGTTGGGTTACGAAGGACAGTGATGAGTGGTAATTCCTCAGTCAAGCCCAAATACTTTTCGAGTGTGTTCTTGTATCTGACCAATTCGAGTGATGAACCACCGAATGTAAAGAAGTTGTCATGACGACCAATGAATTTGTAGTCGAGGTTGAGAGTCTCAGCCATTGCAGCAACAGCTTTACGTTCAAGATCACTTTCTGGTGGAACCAATTGCTCACGGCGAAGTTCTTCCAATGCGAGTCTTTGCTCGGCTTCGTACTTGACGAATGCACCTGCATCATATGCCTTGAGGACCTTGTTGCGTGAAATTTTACCTAATGATGATTTACCACCGAATGCCTCAGTTGGAAGCGCGAGAATACGATATGGACGGTGAGCACAATACATGACAACTCTGTCAGCGATGGCCTCGACGACTTCCTTCAATCCATTAACATCCTTTGCGACGTCAAATGAAGGAGCAAAGAAGATGACAATGTCCTCAGTTGCTGAGTCTTCTGGGCGGTATGGAACAGCAGCGACCCATGATGGCATCAAACCAGGAATACCGGCATTCTCGAGCATGTACTCAATTTCGGAACTGAAGTACTTAACACCATTGGTGATGATAGAATCCTTGTCACGACCAGCCAAGACACATCCTGAGCTAGACATGTAGGCTCTATCACCAGTTCTTGACCATCCATCTGGTGTGAAATTCTCACGTGTTGCCTTCTCGTTGCGGTAATATTGACGGAAAACAACAGGGCCTGAGATTTGCAATTCACCAATTTGACCTTCTGGAACTGGCTTCAAAGATTCTGGGTCGACAATTCTCATGTCGATGCCGTTCATTGGCATACCAACAGCTGCATATGCTCTAGTTGAGCGAATTTCCTCAGCTGGGAATGTCTTGTTGAAAATTGAACCAGCGCATGTTTCAGTTTGTCCAAATCCAGGTACGATCAAGTCTCTTGCTGCGCCCATTGGTGCGAAAACTTGCTCAATTAAGGTAGTGCACATTTTAGTTGATGTGGCTTCACCACCGGAAGTGATTCTTCTGAGTGATGATAAATCATACTTTGAGCGCAAATCCGGGTTGTGCTTAAGCTCTCTGTTGAACGAATCGAGGAGTGCAGCCAAGAAGAAATTTGGTGAAAAGTTGAAGTTGATGCGTTGATCATTGATAATTTGAAGGAAATCGAGTGGATTAGTGAGTAAAGCGGCACCTGGTACATGGTATTGGTCTGCACCCAAGTACATTGATGTAAGGTGACATTCCGTGAGGTTAGCTACGTGATCAAAGTTGATCCACTATTACTTAGTTAGATTTATAACCTGATATAATGAGGACTTACGTTAAGGAATTTCGTCTCGGAGGTGAGACCCAACGCGTTTGATTTACCTCTAACGGCAGCTTGGATAGCTTCGTGACGCATTTCAACGGCCTTTGCATTTCCTGTTGAACCAGAAGTTAACATCAAACATGCCAATTCCTTTGTTGAGTTGATGTCTGATTCTTGCAAAACCTTTCCGCTGGCTTTGGCGAGGATCTCTTCTGGTGAGTAGATTTCTGAGTTGTCCCTGATACATTCCAAGTGGGCATGTAACTCAGATGAAGCGATGATGCGTGGGTTGAGGAGGGTCTTCAAGTGAGTCAAGTGAGCTTCAACTTGCTTTGGATCGTTCGTAAGTGGAGTAAGGATAGTTGGTACGAGTCCAATGAGAACTGCTGCCCAGTAGTGAAGCGCATATTGTTCGTGGGATGACATCTATAGAAGTGTTATCAAATGCTAATCAAAGATATAAAAGTTACTGACGTATAAGAGGACAATATCATTGTACTTGAATCCGGCACTTTTGTAACCAGCTGCGATGGTTAAAGCTTGAGAGTAGAGACTTGCGTATGAAAGGAAAGTTGGTTTGGTGTTTGCTGCTCCCGGATACAGGTAAAGACCGCGAGTGTGATTATCAGCTTGTGCTTTGAGGATGTTGACGATGCTTGACATTATTATTATTAGTTGAAATTAATTGTAGTTGTTAATAGTACGAAAGAAACAGCAAGTAAGTTTATATATAGTATTTTGCGGAATGAGATATCTCGGCGTGTTTACCGTTCTGTGTCAAATATGTAGCAGGCGGATTGAGCACGGAATGTAAGTTACTATAAAAGGAAATTGATGTCCGGGTATGAATATCAATCAGGACGGTCTTCGTGCCTTTCCTTTTTTATACATAACTTGATTTGATCGTTTTGTGCTGCTTAAAGTGAATTTTTTCGTTCGATCTCCCACAGCCGCCATAATTTAAGCTTGCTGTGTGACGCGTAACGACAAAGTCAGACATGATTCTCAAACATCTAGATTCTTTCGTAACGGGTATTAATTCGCAATCCTTTACTGAACGACTGTCCCCAATCACATATTACAGATATGTTATGACATATCACATTACAAGCATGTAGAAAATGTATGCGTTCCTTCCGCATATTCTTTTCCGTCCTCACAAAGTATGGTATTTTCAGTGTGTTACGCGTTATCACATACTAGTATCACGTATGGCACGACTGCACTAGATTACTTGTCTATGGTGATCTCAGACAGGCCTAGGTATTTCTCAATATTCTGGCTACTTTCGTCACCCACTTTACTAATTTCGGCACACAATTAATAAGGTTCGTCCCTGTATTTCCTTAAATGGAAGTATGCCCATCCTCCACTATTAATATCGAAAAAGGCAGTCCCTGGCATACATCATTATTTTTGATAAGCTTTTTATATTTTTTTTATGGTTACATCGCATTTAGATAAAATCGCCTCCACTAAATATTGAGCTAAAAGTGTCCTCCACATTGAGATTCACACTAGTGATTCTGATCATACTATATTAACCAGACTATTACAGCACTAAGTGTCGTATAAAGTTTTTAAAAATGCATGTATTCTCTATTATGCGGCAGACTTCCACCATCTCACCACACCTGAGTCCCCACTACTAACAAACCCAGAGCCAGACTGACCACTAACGCCTAATGGTCTCCAACTGAGTGACCAAACCTCCTCCTCTTGGGCAATCTTTGCGACAGAGGCCCTTTGACCGACGTCGAACAATCTGATGGAATGATCAGTTGAACCACTAGCGAGCAACTTGGAATCCGGTGCTGCAGAGATAGCCGTCACTGAACTATCGTGAACATTTGATAGAGAGAATACAGCACCTGACGATGTGGAAGCGCGTAAATCGACAGCTGAGATCAACTTGTCATCACTGGAAGTGTACAGTATGGATGAGTCCGGAGAGAATGATATAGAGCGGATTGGTTTCGAATGTGCGCTATGTACTCTCACGAGTGAGCCAGAAGATGCGTCAAATACATAACTCTGTCCTGATTGTGCACCTGCGACGAGCCAGCGACCGTCTGGACTGAATTCTAATGACATTATAAATGCAGGTCTACCCATTTCATATGTACCCAAATAAGAGCCAAATTCAGGATCGTCGTCTGTCTCATGGAGGTTGTTTGCACTATGGACATTCAAATGAGAGTCCAACTTTGCAGGAGACGTGACATAGTGACCTAATGTGATAGGGTGTATAGCAGTTTTCCATATCCCAGGGTGTGATGTAGAAGCAGCCACTTTTTGCTCCGATAATGATATAAGTGACGTTGTACCGTCCATGCTGCTAGTGAGGGCCAACTGCTGGCATTCTGGATGAGGCGTCGTTGTTAATGAAGTCAGAGAGAGTGCTGCTATGTCTATTGTTGCTCTATGTTCTCCATCGTTCCTTTTAGAAGTTAAAAAAGTTGGAGTGTAGAAGTTGAACGAACCAGATACGCAAAGTGCCATCATTTGAGGCTGACAATACGCCCTGTGGTGTCCACCGTGTATTAAATATAGCGTCGTCTGCTAATTGTCAGAATTGGAGATATAGTGCTGTCAACTCACTGTGCTGGCCAGCCGATTGTGAGCTGTCTGCGTAAGAAATAAACTGGGTAGACTGAAAAAGGATAAGAGGAGAATATTTTCATTATTTTACACCTACCATATTGGCTGAAGTGATACAAGCTCTTTATTAGCGAAGGTCATGGTATCATCGAATTCTTTTACCGTAGGAAAGCTGGGTGAGTCTATAAATGTGCTATAAGAGTATGATCTAATGAAATATACAGATGCTGGAATGGTTCGTCTCTTCACTCACTCTTCTCGCAGTCTAACAGCACATAGGCAATCCTGATAGGCGAAAGAGCCTCTTTGATAGAATTTCCGTCTGTATTACTCCCAGCCGGTATTACTACTGGTTCTATAGTAAATATCGCTGTAAATAGGAACCAACAAGCTGAGAAGGAACACGCTCAGGCGTTCTGGGATCTTCAAAAGACAATTTTGGACACCTACGGCATTGATTCACCTAAGCAGCCAGCTATACGCGTTAGAAACACAACTCAAACATCTGTCACTATCGAATGGGACGAGCTTGAACTCGCTACGTCTAACTTGCGCTCTTTGGATTTATACAGGAATGGTCAAAGGTTGAGCGCTATCAGCAATCCAGATAACAAGACATACAAAATGTCAGGTCTCTCACTGAATACGGAGTATAGCTTCCAGCTAATAATGAGAACAACGGCAGGTGTATATCCATCTGAGACTATCAAAGTTAAAACACACACTATAAATGATACAACTGGTATTAGAGTAGCAATTGGTGCTATCACAGATGAGAAACTACTCGATTCAGCCAAGTCTGCAATCGAAGAAATGGGTGCTCAATATCAGGACAAAGTTACGATCGATACTACTCACTTTGTCTGCTCAAAACCAGGTCCTTATAATTTATCAGAATACCAAAAAGCAGTACAGCATTCTATACCAATAGTACAACCACAGTGGTTGTTGGCATGTCATGCTGAAAAGAAGTTAGTTGTATTATTTTTACGCCTATCGCGCTAATTTAAAACCCCCTTTAGGATGGTGAATATCAGTTCATTCTATCTTGGTGGCCCAATGCCAAACGTCAAGTTTGAAAGTAGATCTTCGAATAACGTAACGGATGCCACACCTGAGGTAAATGGCGCTGAGGCTGGACCAAGCGAGCAACCTGATAAACCAGAGCAACCAGAGCAACCAGTTGAAAAACAAGATCCAGCAACACAGGAAGCCCTCAATGATCCAGAAGGCGGACCTATAGATGGTATACCCCCAGCAGTTGAGGATGACGAGGAGACGAAACAAACCAAAAATGCTGTCAGGAAGGAAATAGAAGAAGCTGAAAGACAAGCTACAGATGCAGCATATGGACACGAAGATGAGGATGTCGCTGGTCGAGAAGGACGTGATGATATGCGGACGTTCAGCTTCCCAAGAGTGACGGCAGTACCTGAAGAAGAGCAAAGACCATCTTCAACACCACCAGATATACGTATCATTAACGAAGATGGACAAGAGCAAATTATGGCTGAAGGTCTAGCAGATTACGATTATGGAGACGGAGAAGAAATAGATCTCAACGACGACGATGAAGAGAGTGTTGATAGTAGCCAAGAATAACGTGTTTTGTAAAAGAAAAAAACTTCAATTAAATGCCTGTATTCGTAATATTATTACAACAATTAATTTGTGAAAGATAGAAGAGAAATTGCTTAGTGTACATTACCAATGAATTGGTAAATAAGTGTGTGAACTAATCCTGACAATACTTGTGGTTCGTGAGTGTATGCCTGCATAAGAGAAGCTGTTCCAAACATGACGAGAAGTTCAGGACCGAGCGGGATATGTGGTAGCCATTTTTTGCGTCTTGCAGTCGTCCAAGCGCTTTCCATTGCCTTTGGAAGAACATACATAGCGAGTTCCGATCGTCTTTTCTTCTCTTCGACAGCAAGACTGGCGCAAGTTAAGAAACCACCGACCCATAAAGATTCCTTCGATATCAAGAAGTTTGACAACCAGGACGGTAAGTTATCCTTATGGAGTCTGTATAAAGCATGCTTGGAACTAAACCAGCTATGGTATATGACGACAAAAGTAGCCAAAAATGCTGATGATCTGAAGCTAGATAATGTAGTGCGTAAAACTGCTTCTCCAGGGTCTTCACTGAACTGCTTTCTCTTTAATGTCAAAGCTGGTATGAAATGCAGTGAGGCATAGACAGGTAAAATGTCGAGAAAGATCATATAGAATCTTTCGATTGCCATTGGTAGGATACCTTCAACCCATGGATTCAAAACAGCGGGTGGGATATATGGTAATAATCTGTTTTCTCCATTTTGAAGATCTTGAAGCAATTTAAGCAAACGAAGTTTGTTCTTTGGTGTCGGCTTCTATTGGTTATCAATAATTTGATTATGGAATCAGACATTGACTGACCCTTTGTGCTAGTGATGTCAAAAGACTTTGGGAGTTATAAGTGCCCGTCCTGACGAGCTGTCTGTGCATAGGGATAGCCTCAGGTGGTACTTTCGAAGCTTGTTGAATCCTACATTGCTATCAGATAAAACTTTGCAAATATGTCAAATTTACCAATCGTTATATGCCTTGGGTATAGTGTCAGGAGACATAATCCAGGCATACATGATCTGTCCACAAGCTAATCCAAAAATGACAAACTCTCCATACGGTATACTAATCCAATTTCTCGCTTTGCATGATCTGTACATACCATGAAGCCCGCTATAAAGAATTAATAATGAATAGACGATTGATACCATCACCCACCGAACAGTCAATTGTTGACCTAGCGCCAACCGGTTGCTGCGAGTTTCAATGAGAGAGCCAAGTGAGGAAATAGCACCGGCAACCCAGGCATGCCAGCGTTTATGTTTTCCATCCATAATCCTAAGCGCGTGATGAATGAAACGCCACAACCAAACAAAACTGAAATGTCTCAGTTTGATAACGCAATAAGAGCGACAACATACACAGCAAATTGTGAGCCAAACCTGAGCGGTTCAGCGCTGAATAATGCACGTTTGAGTAACTTTCCAGTCAACTTGCGAGTTTTGAAAAGTGAGACCAATGCTAGGATAATATTGAGAGTCAAACGCATACCAAAAGTCAACACAAAGGTGCGCGCTGAGCCTCTAGTCGCATAAACCAAAAGTCGTTCAAAATCCTTCGGTTTCCTTGGCTAGTTGTTCTGTCAAGTGATCGTCCCAACCGTTGGGGAAGACTTACTTTCTGGTTTTTGGGTCTCCAAACACTGCTGAGAACTTCCCGTTGTAGCTTATCCCTATGTTTTGTGTCCCTGCTAAGTTTATAGAGCGTATCAAAGGAAAATGTTTTCTTGAGTTGCTGAGCTTGCTCAGTGATGTTAGGCGTCGATGGCTCAGTGATGGACAAAAGATCGTCATCTTCAATTCCAGTGAATCTGACGGAAGATTTATATTTTCGATTTTTTGACATGATGACGGTATGAGTATAACTTATCTCTGAGCTACTATGAGCTCAATATCTCTGGAGATAGATTACGACGAGGAGCCACCGTTTAAATATACTAAGATTGGCGCTGATGTTTCTACATCTACGCTCAAAGATTCAGCCTCTGTATTGCGTTGTTGTGATCAGTTTATCGTGAGTGAGAGATATAGGGAGATGACACGTTCATTGATATATATAGGCACTTGGTACACATGCAGGCTATTTACATTTATTCTCACATTCTGGACATCGTATTAAAGCCTTTAAACCGCATTCAGCCACGATAAGTGATATATCGCTAGATAGTGAGCAGAATTACATAGCAACAGCTTCAGTAGATGGTCAGGTCTTTATAAGCTCTATTTATGGTCAAGAGAGATATTATTTTGATATAAAACGTCCAATGCGTTGCGTAGCTTTAGATCCACACTTCAGCACAAAGTCATCCAGAGCGTTTATATGTGGCGGTTTGAATGGTAGACTGACACTCAATGAAAAGGGATGGTTGGGTCATCGTCAGATTGACTTGCAGCCCACTGATAGGGAAGAGGGACCGATTTACAACTGCATATGGAATAACCATCTGGTAGCCTGGTCGAATGATTCTGGTATACGATTATATGACGTCCAACTTATGAAATTGATAGCGTTCATCCCGAAATTGGACATCTCTCCTCGACCTGATCTCTTTAGAGTATCTCTCTCTTTCATTGATCATCACACACTCATTATTGGCTGGGGAAGCATAATAAGACTCGTTAAAATACGATACAGGCATTCAGCACCTTTGCATAACTACGAACATCCTCAATTACTCGCGGAGATAGAATCAACTTTCGAAATGGACGCTATGATTTCTTCTGTTTTGCCTTTCGAGAATTCGCTTTTAGTTCTAGCTTGGTTGGAACCAGATGGAGCGTTATTAAACGATGAGACTATCACTGACAAGAATGCACAACGCAAACGGGCCTCAAAGAGACCGGAATTGCGAGTGTTAACCCTCGATGGCGAGGAGAATGCCGAAGACAGATTACCAATTAGGAACTTCTACTTATATGGTTGCAACGATTACAAGCTCGTACCTTCTTTATTTCCCACCCGGAATGGTCTCAAGGCCGGCTTTTACTTCATGTCACCCCGTGATGTGGTCCGAGTTGAAGCCAGAGATGAGATTGATCACGTTGAGTGGCTCATAGAGGGCAAGCACTATGGCGAAGCGCTCGAATCTGCAAAGACTTTGACCGTAGAGCATGATTTCAACATAGACGAGCTCGGTCAGATGTACTTACGGTCGCTTATCACAGATGGTGAGCTTATATCTTTACAAAATAATCGAACCACTCAATTTCATAGGCGAATACGAAGCGGCTGCATCGCGTGCCACTGAAATATTGAAACTCAATACCAGCGCATGGGAAGACTTCTTCTATACATTTGCAAACTACGACAAACTTGATGTGAGTGATAGGTGCCAAACTTAAATTTTATCGCTTAGTTGTCCTAGGTAATTATACCCGTTATACCAAAAAAGCAGCCACAATTAGACGAACAAGTGTACGCGATAATACTTCACCATCTGTTACAGACAAATCATAGAGTAAGTGCGTTCAACTACGAATGGTTGTTTGCTAATGATACTAGGATTTTTATACTTCTATCATTGAATGGCCTTCAGATATCTACGATATCGGCAGCATTATATCAGCAGTTCAGAATGAGATTGAGAATGACGAAAAGGAAATACTACTAGAGTCCCTCGCAGAGTTGTAAGTTCGATTAGTACGCACTATGATGAGACATTAATTGTCTACGAAGGTATTTACGGAATAGACAACCTGGGAAAGTACTACCTATTTATCTCAAATTAGAGAAGTATGAAGTCTTTGATCTCATCAAGAAGTACAGTCTTTGGACAGATATTCAGTATCAGGCATTGGAACTTGTTAAGTTTGACGAGGGGTTGACAATGTCAGAATCACAATCCCAGTGGATTGAGGGAGGAAGGGGAACAGTGATAAAGATGCTGGTAGATCATACCTATTCGATACAGGTAGGTTATATAGATAGCTGAGATCAAGTCTAATAGTCAAAAAGGTCAGTCGAGTTGTTGATCAACTACAGCACGAAAGTCGATATCTTTATCTATATTTGGACACACTCAGGGAGCTAGATGGTATGATTGTCGAGCCATACGCTGACAATATGGTGGAATTATATGCAGAGTATGACTACAGCAAGCTGGAAGGATATTTGCGGACCAACACGCGTTACAATCTTGAAAAGGTTGGTGTAATACCATACGAAAACATTCACTGACAATGTCTATCCTAAGGCATATAAAGTTTGTGAGAAGAGGGATTATGTCCAAGAGATGGTGTTCATTCTCGGTCGTATGGGATCCAATAAGTTAGCGCTGAGTCTCATTATAGAAAGACTTGGTGATGTTAAGAGGGTACGCAAATGACAGCTTCACATATAAACAAAACTAACAACTATCAAGGCAATCGCGTTCGCAAAAGAGCAAAGTGATGATGATTTATGGGAAGACCTACTGAAATATTCCGAGAGTAGGCCTACGTTCATAAGAGGCCTGCTCGAGAATGTTGGTCCTGAGATTGACCCTGTGAGGCTGATAAAGAGGATCAAGAATGGTCTCGAGATACCAGGATTGAAGGATGCTTTGATAAAGATCCTACGGGACTTCCAAATACAAGTAAGTTGTTGTAGTTATTATCGCTATCCTAACAAGCAGAAGATATCACTGCTCGAGGGCTGTCAAACCGTAATGCATACGGATTGCCAAAGGATACTGGATGAATTACTGAAAGCGCACTCGAAAGGACAACTAGGTGGTCGTGAGTTTACTTCTGTAACGTCACACTGAAGCTAACGGGGTGTAGCTAACACTAGTTGCGCAAAGTCGCAAGAAAAGGCATATAAGAAGAATGAAACGACGTTGGTGTACAACGACGGGAGAACATATCTAGCCTCATCCTTATTAGGGGAAAGGACAGGCGAAGTCCGACTGAAGACAATTGACCAAAAGATAGCCTGGAAAGTTCGTATGAATAATCGAATAGATAGGAATTGATAATATAATAAATTTATTTGTAAATATAATTTTTTAAGATTTTCGAACTGAGCTGAGCGAAGAAGGGAAAGCTTGAGAGCTCGTTAGTTGACAACCAAATAGTGCAGGATGGTAAATAATAATAAATAGCTGCTATAAAAGATTTACTAACAAATATATTATAGGTCCAAGTCAGAGTGCGTTTTCTTATCGTTCTATAGCAAATTCTAACAAATTATCCCAGGCTCACGAGCTTCAAAGCAAGAACAAGGTGTGTAGACTAGGGCTTTTGTAGGATTTTCTAATAAAACACCAGACCGACCTCCTCAACCAACTCCACGAGTTGAAGGGTGAGCTCGTCCAACTCAGAGTTGCCAAGGTAGCTGGCGGCTCAGCTTCAAAGTTGACCAAGATGTAGGTATTAGAGAAGTAGCCCGTATCTTTTTAACACTCTATTAGCCACTCAGTCCGCAAGTCAATTGCTCGCGTTCTCACCGTCATCAACCAAAAGCAACGTCAACACGTCGCCGAAGCTTACAAGGGCAAGCGTATTCCTTTGGATATGCGCCACAAGAAGACTCGTGCCATCAGACGCCGTCTTACACCAAAGGAGCAAAACGCTAAGACTGTCCGTCAACACAAGCGTGAAATTCACTTTGGCCGTCGTAAATTCGCCATCAAGGCTTAAAAAGTTTATGAATGAATGGCTTTATTTGGTTGATCATGCATATTTGTTAAATTTCTGTTGATTTTATCAGTTTAATATCACATTTGAGAAGTTTTTCACGCCAATTTGATTCATCGCTAACTGCTTTAGTAGCATCCTCTATTACTGTAATAGAATGTCCATTAAGCTGGCCATCAATTGCTGTCGCTTTCACGCAAAAATCTGCTGCTAATCCCGTAACGTATATCGTTGATGATTCCTTGAGTAAATGTAATAAATTGTGAGAAGAGGCGTTAAAAGCTGAGTAAGCGTCTACATCAATGTTGGTACCCTTCTCCAAGTATACTACTTTATTAGACGTGCTATTCAGGGATGATTGTATGTCCTCATGTAATTCTGCACCTTTAGTGTTGGCTACGCAATGATCTGGCCAAAGCTCTTGTATCCTACCATCTGGGAGTGTTATGCTACTAAATGGCTCTTTGTTATGCCTTGATGCGAATGAAATGTGATTAGATGGATGAGCATCCTGATGATATATGAGATGGGCTAGGAGATACATATATGTAAGTATTACGCACTTTACTGACAAATATGGTTTCCCATGTGTAGTTATTTATTAAATGCTGTATCTCTAAGGGGTATTTAGCTAGTCTGTCTATTATATCGCCAACTAACTCGGTATAATCAATTCAGCGTCATTGACGGCGAGTGAACCATTTATAAAGTCATACTATAGTACATTAGATTCTGCGTTATTTAGTAATAGATTAGAAACCTGGAGATCAACTACGAAAAGATATGACATGATGAATGTCTATGTACAAGAATTTAGATGCTCTCTAAGGGCATCTAATGCGCGGAATCTATGACTTATTTTATTCTTATCCTCTTTTGCCATTTCTGCATATCTACAGTTTCTAGTTAGAAATGTCGAAAGAGAAGACAGTATACTGACGTCAAGCCATTACCCTCGTCTGGTTGGAAGATTGGATCCCAACCAAAGTTAGTTGGGCCGCGTGGCTGTACTATATTCCCGAATGTTCTACCCTCGAAAACGATAGGTTCAGTTGTTTGCTCATCTGCGTATGCAAAAGTACACAAAGCGTGAGCTCTAGTGTTGTTGAAGCCAACTAACATTTTGTTTAATCCGTCGTGTCCTATGGATTCTAAGAACCACTTAATGTATGGACCTGGGAGGTTATTGAGTGCTTCAAAACAGAGTGCGGTATCTTCAACCATGACAGGACCTTTGATAGTATCCCTGGCTATCTTGCACTTCTGCTTAGCGATCTCTTGTGTAGAGTTACCTTGTAATTCAGGTAAATCCAATGATTTGTTTAGTAAAGGTGCGTTCAAGATCTCTTTTACTTCTTTCAATTTGTTAGCATTGCCAGTAACAAAAGCTAGACGTCATCGTCAGTAGATATTCTATCAACATTTATTCACAGACTGATTGTTTTCATTTTGAACAACGACGATTGATAGCAATGGAGAGCACATACAAGGTGGGTGTTTGCTTAATTATAAAATAAAATTAATTTTCAGTTCAAACATATACAACCATATTTATCAAAATATCCAAAGTTATCTTTATCTTTATTTCAAACTTATCACGATTTGAGCTTATGTGGGTGTTTAGATGGGTAGATAAGCTAATATGAACTTTATATTTAGCTCAGAAGTGGTATTCTATTGATTTCATTGAGTTAGAAGAATTAAAGTATGTCATTTTAGTTGGGAAGAAGACAATGAAGGTGAGCCTGATTCCATCTATCTGGAGCGTATCTAACTATCTATAGCACAATGATACAGTTATAATACCAACCAACATTTACGACAATCTATCTCTAGATTTATTAAACAATATCATAAGTTCTACCGACTATTCAAGAGATGTACATTATATTAGCATAGTAGGACAAGATTCAAGTTGCGTCTATTATAGAATACAAGCAGGATTAATGAAACCAGACGATTTGAGAGTTTTGTAGACTCATACAATCTTGTAGCTCAACCACCATCAGCTCAACAATGAGCAACCACATTAGCGCATTTAAACCAGATAATTATAATAAATTATATAAATTTTTATTAGAAATATTCATAAACCAATCTAATATAAAAGATTTATACTTGGAATTGAACAAGTTCAATCTACAAAATCCATTAGATTTACCAAAACCCAACAATGCAGAGAAGTCTGAGTTAGAGAATGGTGAGCCAGCTCTTATAATACGTATTACACCCTAATATCCACAGGAAACGCTACCATCTCCGGTGTTCTGCACAAAGTAAACAAGGACTTCATCAACCAAGCATTGCAATTGTCTTCTACTCTCAATATCTCACACCATCTCGCGTCTTCTCTTCTTCAACACGGTATGCAGAGGTGCTCAAGATACCAGACCACCCCCTTGGAAACAGCCGTCATTCTCTTCCACTCAGAGAGACTCGAATTGGTTAGATGCTTACAGTTGATTATCAATGGTAGTACGGACCCTAATCTGCAACAGTCTGGCTTAATGGATGTTTTAAATAATTTCACCGTTCAACTTATACAGAACAACTTTATCAACACTCTGATTTCTTCCTTGAAGTCACTCAAAAATCCTCAAATCACGTCAACAGGTTTGAACGATGCTGTTACTGCAGAATCCATCAACTTCATAACCCTCCAGAGGCAAGAATTAGCTCATCTTCTCTACCTCTTCGCATTCAATCAACAAATGAGCCAATCTGACATTACATCTGTTATTAATTACGCCAGCACTCTGGACTTTGAGGATTCAATCACTCCATACATTTTGTCCACATTATTAGCCGCATTCAACTTCAACTGTCAAGATCTTAGCTTCATAACAAACACCTTGAGAACTTCATCGTCTAGTAATTGGTTGAATAAGTCTTTTAAGGCTGTTTTTTCACTCAGATTCGCTCTTTTTATTGTTTCATCATTCCAATTCAATCCAAATTTAGCTTCAAAGGCTACAGTAACGGAAGATGATGTTGAAAAGATTGTTCTCCAGTCGATAAATGATGACGCATTTTTACACCTTCAACAAGTTCTAATAAATGCTACGGAATCTGAGTCCCCAATTAATGTTGACTTTAAACCACATCTGTTGTTCCAGTTGGATATGTTTATCACTCAGTTAATTACTACGCTCTCGCCGGTACTTCGTAAACTTAAGCATCGTGAGGAGGACTTAATCTTGGCTTCATCTAGATCTAGATCTTTCAACATTGATGCTTCACCATCTACAAGACAAGACTTAGCTCAGTTGTACTTCTTGATCGCATTATTATATAGAAACACTGAACCTGAGTCGGCCTTAAAATTCTGGGTAACAGACAAGGACGATTACAGACTTTTCGCTTTCTTGAGATGGTCAGCTGAAGCTCGTACACCTTTAATGGTCCATTCTCTTTTCGAAATGATTGGATCTTTGGCTTCGGGTACTCAATGCGCTACTTACGTTTACGAATTCTTGAGTGGTAATACTGAAATGAATGATAACAGCCTTTGTTCATGGAATGCACTCTTTGGTGCTTTGGACTTTTACGCCAACAACCTCAATCAAAATCAACCAAATGGCGAAAGTCAAGCTAGAGCTAACGAAATTCCACCGGAAGAAGTAGATTTATTAAAAGCATTTTTATTTGTTTTGAAGCAAGTAGTTGGTCACTCATCGGTTGCTCGTGCTGCATTGATTGATAACCCAACATATAAACCAATTCAAACATTATTTTCACTTCTGGCTTGCTCGATCCCAGTAGATTTGAAGAGCTCATTGTTTGATACATTGGCTTCATTCGCTAGTGCAATCCCAGCAAATATAATCGGTCAGGGTTCATCTTCAATTGCTACTGAAAATGCTAAGAAGATTTGGGTTATGCTAGAATCATCTCAAATTTTACCTACAACAAGAAGAAAACAACCATCACCACTTACTGGTATATTAGCGGAATTAGAAGAAATTGAATCAGCTGCTGGTACATATCCAATTTCAGCATCTTTTATCAACTTCCTTAACAACTTGATACATACACCAGCTAAATCTCTTACTTTAAGAAAAGGTATTGAACTCGATAGTTTAACTATACCTAATGGTTTAGGCGCAAACCACCGTGTTCCTGGTATTCAACCATTTGTTAACTTTGTCGTTGATGACATATTCTTAAAATTACCCCACAGAGGATTTAAATACCTTACGGAACGTTGGAAACTCACTGAAACTAGTTTATGTTTCATTGAAAAGTGTTTGAGTACTTACGATTTATCACAATTGTTCGTTGAAGGCACAATTAACGTCGGTAGTGTTAACGAGGTTGTTGCTAATCCATCAGAAGTCAGCCTTTGTTCATTGATACTTCATCCCGGTTTCAATGTTCTCATTCAGTTCTTGTCTGGTGGTCCAATTTTGAAAGAAGTTTTCAATCTTATAGGAACAGGTGAGTTAGATTAGTTTTTCTTGCAGCTATTTCTAACAATTTATGAAGGTATTGATGCCATCCTTGATAACAGATTCAAGACACCATTCTACGCTAAATCAATTCAAAGATGTTTGCGTATAATATACAGAATAATGTCAATACAATCAATGTTCTTGGAGGTTCTTTTACCACTTCTTCGTCAACAAAACAACATCATCCCTGGAATTGGAAAAATTGATATCCCATCAGCGTTGAGCACGCTTGATCAACATCTATTGTTCGCTCATGATGCTGTTATACAAATCGCACTCTACGTTAATGCAATTGATGAGGAAACTTCATTGTTGGCCGTCAAGACTATTTCAGCAATTGCAAAATCAACTTACTTTAGCACTGCTGATGGTTTCGCCAACCACTACAAGAGGAAGATGAACAGATTGACCGGCATTATTGATTCAAGTGATGAGAGTCTCAGGATTTTGTCAGGATTTGTCAGATTACTCGAAGTGGATGCACCTGAGGACACTGATACAATTGATGATACTGGTATTGAAACGCTCTTGAATTCATCAACTGATATTGACAATGATAATATACATCTTACACAAGCCACAAGATCTGTCATTTTGGATTTATTAATTGAGAACACGAAATCTAGTGCGCCTTCACCGAACATCGCACATTTCTTGTTAGGTTTCAACCTACAATCATCTTCACCATCTGAGATTGAAATTGAGGATCCATTAAATCAATCATCTAAGGTTTCATGTTTACATATTATCTTCTCATTACTTGCGCAAGGTGTTGAAAATGATGATGATGATGTCCCACTATTCATTAATCACCCAATTCTTGCTGAGAAATGTTACAGATTGATCTATCAATTATGTACTTCAGAGCTCACGTCTAATGCAACATTGAGGTATTTGAGACTTCATGAAGATTTCTTCTACAAACAATTGGTAGCACTTCCAATCAAGCAAATCCCAATCTCATCTCAACCTCCACTTGGTGTTGCTAGATTTGGCGATGGTGGTATGATTCAAACTTCATCTTCATCACTCGCTTCATTCTTGAGATTTAGAGCTTGGTTACTTGACACAGTCGCACTTGAAATTCATGCTCTTACTAATTCAGGTCAAACTCAACGAGTAACAAAATTAGTTGATGTGTTATTCTCTGAGTCAAATCAGGTACTCGATATTGAAGCTAATGAATTTGGTGAAGTAGTTGAAACCCAAGATATTGATCAATCATTGGCGAAGATTCTCGACATATATCAATCACTTGATTTAGATTACATAGATGAAGGAGTAAATGCAGAAAATCTATCAGTTTCATTCTTTACAGGATTGGACTTATCAACTTGCTTGAAGACTGATGATAATGGCTCTGTCATTTATGATTTCAGGGCTTTACTTTCCTTACTTGGTGCGGCTAGGAGACACTTACAAAAATCTGGCGTTATAGCATCACCAACTCAATACGAGCAGGTTAAGGCTGAAACTCAACAAATTTTAGAATTTTTGGCCTCAGACAATCGTCGTAGACAAGTACATCATGCTAGACAATTTAATTTAGAAGCATGGAAGAGAATTCTTGATATCGTTTGCGCTAAGTGTTTCGATACCATTAATAAAGATAGAAGAGAAACAGTTTTATTGAATATCTTGCAAACTATTTTACCAAAATTGACAAGTATGGATATTGCACCTGCTACATCTGAGTTACTTTGTGGTGCTACCTTATCATTAATTACGAAATTACGTACAACCTTTAGTAACTTGTCAGAAGAGGATGACGTTGATCAAAGACTCTACGTAATGCCAAATGATAGATTATTGAGCATACTCAAGCAAGTTATTGAAGTTATAATCAAACCTGGTTCAACTGTCATTGTTAGGGGTAATTTATACTCAGTATTACACAATTACTTACAGATTGTTAACCTTCAATCGAGAGCTCAATCTGGTTTGGAAGTTGATAGTCAATTGGTTTTGGATATGGTTCATGATAAGTTGATCCCAATCATCTGTAGAGATGCAGTTGATGGCAGTGAAGTCTGGAAGACTGTTGCATTCTCAGTTCTTGATGGTCTCGCTGCACTTTCTTTGAAAAACAACTCGTCAGCATCGCTTGATATAATGGTTAAGCATGGTTTCTTGAGAAACTTTGTACAATCACTTAAGGATACCGAAGATGTTCTAATTAATATTGTTCAAAGTGATCCTGGTGAGTAATAGATCGTCGCTTGAATATCTACTTATTTGTTTAGAATCACTCAATCCACTCTACGTGTTTGAAGCAAAGACCGCAATGCTTTTGCGGATTGCTCAAGATCGTAAAGGTGCTGAGAGACTCCTCGATGCTCAAATCTTTACGGTTCTTGCGCAATGTGAATTTGTCTCTTGTAGACCATCTGGTGAAGAGAGTTTAATGGGTAGGTTGACTTACTTGAGTTCGGATCTAAGCTAACGAATATCTAGACTACGAAAGCTTCCTTCCGCCAGCTACTGAAAGATATCATCAACTTCTCCTTCCAACGCTGCAGCTTGCCTCGACAGTCTTATCATCCGTCGGTGTTACATCGGCTGTAGCAGCTAAAGAGGTTGGCGATATTATTCGAAACCGTTACGTTTTAACATTGTTATAGGCCCTTGGATTCGTATATGCACATCGTGAGGTATTCTTGGAAATCCTTCGCGATAATCCAACACTTACTTCACTTGCACTTGTCCAGGAGCATCACCTCATCGTATGCATCCTTCATCAAGTGAAATCCGTAGTATCAGATGATGAACTCGTAGGTATAAATACTTCGAGATTTCTAATCTAACGTTAGCAGATTTCTCCATCTGGATTTGGAGCCTTCCACACTGCAATCTTGAACTTATCAACGAAGTACATGACAAGAGCAAACTGGATCAACAGAGTTGTTCCATTTACAGACACAGAGAAGGAAGATTCACTGATATTATCAAAGGGAGGTGAATCATCTAAGTTTGCAATTATGGCATCAATAACAGTTGAGAATGTTAACGAGTGGTTATTGAATTACTTAACATTAACAAGGTCAACTTCATCATTTAGACCATTATTATTACCATTATTCCCACAAGTGAGGGATGGACAGGATTTACATCAAGCGTCTAGTTCTTCACCTACACTTGGACAAGCTATAACAGGTTTAAAAGAGCTGGTGTCATTATTCCACGGCACATTGTTCGATTTCAGGGAACATCAATTTAAGATTCAGCAAACACCTTCAATCCATATGGAAATTATGCTCAGTTCAACGATAAAGGTATTAAAATCTCGTTTAACGAAGATTGAGATGATGTTGTTATTGATTTGGCGTCATGCAGAATTTTACGTCAAGTTACAACAAAAACCACAAATGCAACAATCATTAAGTGCATCATTGAAGCCATACGGTAATGTTGATAGCAACGCTACAGCAAGAGAGATATCACAATTAATTTTACCTATATTATCAAAATTAGATGGAATTGAGTTGACAAGTGATATGATACAAGCTAATGACGTTAGATCAAGACAAGCATTCCTTCAAATAATTTCTAGACGTATAAGAGAAGCAATCTTATATAATCAAACTGATGAAGCTATGAAAATATAAATTATTATACTATTGTTACAAACATTCTTCCTTCTTTACTCAATCATTTGCTGTATTGAGGCATTATATATTTTTACATCCTCTATTGGTCTGTCTGCTTTGTCTACTACGACGTTACCCATTCTTTGTACGACTCTCATACCTCTTAGAACTCTTCCAAAGATTGTGTGTTTTCCGTCGAGATATGGTGTTGGTGATAGTGTTATAAAGAATTGAGAACCATTTGTGTTTGGACCTGAGTTTGCCATTGCTAGTATACCTGCACCTGTGAATCTTAATTCTGGGTTTATTTCATCTTCGCTGGTGGTTTTGTCAGTATAATGTCTCATTTGTGATATGACTGACAATTTTCCTCCGTAGACAGATGTACCACCTCTACCAGTTCCTGTTGGATCACCTCCCTGTTATTTGAGTTAAAAGATGCCCTGCATATCCATATAAGCGTACCTGTATCATAAAGTCTTGACTTGAACATTGTGAGAGGCTGGTAAAAAGCTAAGAGAAAAACTCACACTATTCTGTGGAATACTACACCATTGTAGTAACCCCTTTGTACTAACTGACTGAAATTGTTGCAAGTCTACTAATTAGATTGATAAAGTGGACAACTACGAACTCACTTTTGGTGCGTGATTAACGTATAGTTCAAGGTCGATATCACCCTGACTGGTTTTGAGTTGTACAACAGTCGCCATTATTTTCGTCGTGGTTGTAGCGCAATAAGTGACTTCTTCCTTTGATGCGACCAGGAGGGCTTTTCAAACCAGCGAGAATAGGGAATTGCAATCTCAGCCATAGAATCGCTTTGGCGCCATTGACGAGATTGAGAGTTGATGACTTTGGTGTACCATCAGATTATACGCCATTATACTACCAACAGAGGGCGTCTAAAGGCGGTTTACTAATAAGCGAAGCTACTCTGCCTGCGAAAGAAGCTGGTGGACTACCACGTCTTCCTGGTATTTACACAAATGAGCAAATCAATCGTTGGAGAGAAGTCGTAGAAAGTGTGCATCGTTTAGGTGCTTTCATATTCTGTCAACTGTATGCATTGGGGTGGGTGTGAGATTCTTTGTAAGCTTACCTAACGTATCACTTAGTCGGGTTGCTGATCCACGCCTCGTTGATAACCTTTTCGGCGTTTCAAATGACGTATATAACGGCAACAACGTCAAGCAGCTCTCAGAAGAGGATATACGGAGGTATATCGCACATTTCAGACAGGCGTCTATAAATGCAGTCGATAAAGCTGGCTTTGATGGTGTGGAAGTACATTCAGCGTGAGTGAATAATTGTGTTTTGGCCATTGTGACTAAAATCACTCAGAAATGGATACCTTCTCGATCAAGCTATACAGCAAGTATCTAACAAGCGATTAGATAGCTACGGCGGTCTCAACCGTCTCCGTTTCCCTTATGAAGTTGTAGAAACTACCACTCAAGCCATCGGTGAAGCCAAAACTGGTGTACGCATTTCTCCTTTTTCAAGGTATCAGGGTATGAGAGATGAGTGCCCTTATACTACATTCGAACCATGGGTTCGAACTCTCGTGAAGAACTTTCCAAATATCGCCTATGTTCATTTCGTAGAAGGATTCACGGAGGATGACATAAAAATAGGAGATGAACTCAAAAAACAAATCAAAATGTCTAATATACCTGTTATTTCCAACTTAGCATACTCACTTGAAGTAGCCAACAGTCGGGCAGAGGAACATGATGAGATTGTTGCTTTTGGTAAACAATTCATTAGTAATCCCGACTTACCGGAACGTATATATAATGAATGGCCTTTGAATGAGCCTGATACTAGCACATATTACACTCAAGGCAGAGAAGGTTACATAGAGTAGGTGATGATCTTCTTTAAATAAATTCTGATTTGACATACCATCAGTTATCCATTTTATAAACCCCAATAGACAACTAGAAGAACTGCATGTGTATTATTTAGACTTTATATCATTATTATACAATTTAATCTTGTCGATCGTCGACAAATAGAATTTTTGTTCCGTGATAACGCTAGAGAGAGATTAGAGCTGTATTTGGGAAAATTCATCACTCACATAACGAGAAGAACAGTCAATGCACAAACACCTCCAGTGATAATGTGTTGAACTAAAGACAGCGAGATTGAATAACTTGTTATGGCTCCTGTGACGCCACATGCAAGTAAGACAACCTTATTTGGTGTGATCTTAGGTACGTTCAATGAGCTACTGGTATACCTGTAAGCATAGAGAGATCTCAGCCCCAAATTAATGATATTTGCATAAACCACAATGATTGAGTGATAACAACTTGGCGTATACTTCAAAGAGAAGTATATAGATGGCATTAGAATTACTGATAGAATTATCAAAAACCTTGAATGATTGTTGATAACGCTAGATGTTGCTGTGCTATGTAAGAATGACTCAAGTATACCATTGAACGCCATGATCGGGATATAAATACTATAATGCGGTAATATAGATCCAGCATTTGAGTTCGCGTATTTAGGTAAAAGTATTTGTAACAATGTTCGCGCATAATTGGGTAAAAACGCCGGTAAAACAACCAAAAAAAGCATATAAGAGCGTAATATCAATCCTATTGCATTTGAGACCTGCTCTACTGAGTCATTTTTCGAGAAATACACCCGGGAATTCTCTTCTATGGGGAGGAAAACTATACGAGCAACCATGCTACCGTAATTGTCAGCCAATGCAAAAGCCCCTTGATCTGAATCTGATAAATGTGAAGAAATGATGTATTTGTCGCCTTGTGTTAGACCCAACTTGATAAGTGCTTGTGTTATAAGAGCTCGTAATGAAAGTAAAGAAGCCTTACTAAAGGGTGCCTCATTTGCTAGGATACGTGGATAGTGTATTGTTATGTCACCACAATAGCTTACAAACTGAATAAGTGAGTAACTCAATTGACCAAAAGCATAACAAGTGAGGGAGCTATGATTAGAATAACGCGTCAATAAAATAAATGATACCAGTGCTTTAGCTGCGAATGAGAAACTGTCAATAAAAGATTTCCTTTTTATTTCAACCCGTTTATTTGATTGATATTTGAGCGGTTCAACTAATGCTTCTAAAAGTATGGAAAGGGTATATAAAGTCAACGCTCTATTGTAATCAGCATCTCCTATATTGCTTCCAATAAAAAGCACTCTAGTGATAAGAAGAGTGATGACGTTTAGAGGAATCGCGAGAAATGCGAGGTTTATTGATTGTTGGTTAGATATACTAGCACTGAGAGACGCTAAACCAACAGAGTCCTTTGATAATTGCTGTATAGATGCATAAAATAACTCTAATTTGAATGAATGTCTACCTAAATTAGCTGGATCAACGTAACGAAGGCTAAGCTGATTGACTAGAAAGTTAGAGACCTTTATAAAACCAGCTAAAGTGGTAGATAAAGCTATAGATTTAGTGTAGGCGCTGATATCCATAATAAAAACTCTTAGTTACTAACATCGACGATGGAAGTCAACTTGCGAAATGAATTGAAGAATTGGGAGAAAGACTTCACTTTGAAACACCAAAGGAAGCCAGTAAAGGATGATATAAAGAAAGATCCTACGATTGGTTAGTTTAGTTTGCTTTGATAGTACGCGTTACTAAACTTGAGAAAAGCACAAAAGTACAAAACATACAGTAAAGTTAAGAAAGGCGCGAATGATAAAGATGACACAGCGACTACAAAGTCGATACCACCACCAGCTAGTACGCCAAAGAAGAAAGCAGCTGCTGTGTTTAAAACACCCACAAAACCAGCTACTAGCAGTGGATTTACGCCTAAGAAGGTCGAATATGCTGCAGCATCACCACAGAAGTTTAAGGATATGTTAAATACACTCAGTCCAGCGAAAAGTAACAACAATGCTAAATTCTGGACACCACGTACAAAAGCTAGAAAGAGACTGCGAGGTGAGAATGTACCAAACACACCAAAGAAACAGCGTATGGAAATGATAGGAATACAAGAGGAGCAGGATGTTGTTCAGGAGACGAAAGAAGAGGAGGAAGAAGAGGAAGACGATATGATGAACACACCTGCAAAAAATAAGGCGTTCAAACCATTATTTGAATCACCCAGACCATCCACTAACACCAGCAACAATAGTAGTGTAGTTGTATTACCTCCTCTACCGACAAACACGATATCAACCTATGTTGACAACCCTCAGTCACAAGAACTAACAAGCTCACAGGCTACTATACCACAATCGCAACCATCGCAGTCACAAAGAGGTTTGAAACGTGGACAGTCACCAGAGAATACCAGCAGAGCTGCAATTTCGAAGAAGAAATCCAGAACGACATTGAAATATCCGAACAAGGTTGAGCTACCGCAGAGTCAGACACTGGCAGGTAAGCAAGATATAAAGAATGAGCCAACGCAATTAGAATTAGAGGGTACTAGTCAACAAATAAGCATCATACCTCACCTTCAAAAACGTAAATTGAAAAAGCGAGACGAGGAGAGTGATGATACTGATATAGAGGACTATATACCAATGACTCATAAGCATACCGAGCGCTCGTTTATCCAAGAAGATGAAGAAGCGATTAATCAAGACAATAAAGTGAAATCTAGACTCGGAGAATTAAGCTTAGATTCGCCGGGAGCGGTCAAGCGTAGTAAAGAGTATAACAAGCATATCGATGAGAAAGTACGTTCACTCCTCAGTCGATCTGACGAACCGGGATATGGTAACTACCGTACTGAAATCATGCCATACGACGAGTTGAGCAGTGAAGAAGGTGACGACGACGACTGGGAAGAAGACTGTGATGGGTGGAAAGCTGACGGTGTCGGTTTCATTGAAGACTATGATTATGATTGTATATAAATAAGAGGAATAGAACGCATTCCATGGAATCTATTGATGACCGTGCCTTAATAAAGACGAGTGATAAATTTAAGAGATTAGGAGGACAGAAGATTGATATATGGGCTAAAATAGTTTCTATAAACTATTGTAGCTATAAAAATCTATGAAGTTTCGCGTGTTTTTTCTCAGTAGACGATAAGAAGCTAATTAAGCTTTCCTAATTGGGCAAACGCCGCTTGTGGTGTGGCTAGTAAAAAGCTGGTGGTACATTAAATCTAAGGTACTAGTCTTTTAGGCCGACTGAAATTGAAATATTTCATCAACGTGGGTGGATCTGTAACTGAATTGTGACTTCATCTCCTTTACTAGAACGTTGAAGACTGAATGAAGTTTGGTAGGCGTATAAAGTCTAACTTATATCCAGAATGGCAAGAATACTATCTAAACTATTCAGAACTCAAGAATTACTTGAAATCTAACTCAGATGGCTGGGATTCCTCAAAGGAAGCAGAATTCAAGGAACAACTAGCGAAGCAATTAGAGAAAATCTACAACTTCCAGAAATCTAAAGTGAGTCTCATAGTCTAGATGTCATATAGTCGCCGTTTACACCTAATAGGTTTCTGAACTTGCACAGAGAATATCGATTTATGAGAATATTATAAACGACTATATTCGTACAGCTAGCGCAGAGTCATCACCCGCACACTCAGCTAAAGACTCAGACGACGATGATGACGACGGCCATTCAATTAGCCAACATCCAGATGATGACAGCAGCGGATACGATCTGGGCAGATTTGAAGAACGTTTCAAGGAGTTAGAAGATGATCTAGCTGTTCTCGTAGCTGACGTTCACGATTTGGCAAACTACACAAAATTAAATTACACAGGTTTCATTAAAATCGTAAAGAAGCATGACAAGCAAACAGGATATAAACTTCGCAAGGATTTCGTAAAGACTTTCTTAGATGATAAGCCATTTTATAAGGAGAATTACGACGCTCTGATTATTCAGCTTTCCAAGTTGTTCGAAATGGTCAGAACAAGGGGCAAACCCATTCAAGGTGATAGTGCTGCCGGCGGTCAACAATCGGCTTTCGTTAGGCAAACTACAAAGTACTGGGTCCATGAAGAAAACATAATTCCTCTTAAATTATACATTCTTAAACATCTTCCTGTTTTGGTATATGATCCAGATAAGGAATATTCACCTGAAGACTCCGCAATTACTAGCATTTATTACGATAACGAAGACCTTGATTTCTATCTGGGAAGATTAGAAAAGACTGAAGGTGCTGAAGCTATTCGTTTAAGATGGTATGGTGGCATGGATGTCAAACAGATTTTCGTTGAACGTAAAACTCATAGAGAAGATTGGACAGGCGAAAAAAGTGTCAAAGCTAGATTTCCAATAAAGGAAGACCTTGTAAACGCTTACATGTCAGGTGACATGACGATGGATGACGTCTGGAAAGACATGAAAGCTAAAGGTAAAAAGAGCGATAAGGAGATTGAATCTATGAAACAACTTTCCGAAGAAGTCCAATATAGAGTATTGACGAAGCAAATGCACCCAGTCATGAGGAGTTTCTACAATCGTACAGCATTCCAACTTCCTGGAGATGCACGCGTACGTATATCGTTAGATACAGAGTTATCACTTGTTAGAGAAGATAACTGGGATGGTAGGCAACGTTCAGGTGATAATTGGAGAAGAATGGATATTGGTATAGATTATCCATTTAATCAACTGCCAAATGAAGATATTGATAGATTCCCGTATGGTATTTTAGAAGTAAAATTACAAACTCAGATGGGCCAAGAACCTCCAGAGTGGGTTAGACAGTTAGTTAGCAGCCATTTAGTTGAAGCAGTACCAAAATTCTCGAAATTTATACACGGATGTGCAACTTTACTAGACAATAGAGTTAACTTACTGCCGTTTTGGATGCCGCAAATGGAAATTGATATACGTAAACCAGCTACGAAAGAGTTGCTCATCGAAAGACCTCAAACAAGCAACGTAAATTCAGCTGACCACACTCCAATTCAAACACCACCTGAGAACAGCGAGGAAGAGAACGATAGTGATGAACAAACTAAAAATCTAGAACATCTTGAAATGGCTAGAAGAGAATCTAGGTTGAGAGGAACCGAAGATGATGATCACGATGGAGGAGATAGGATGACATTACCTGCTAGACATCACAGTGCATATAGATTACCACCAAACTATCGCGAAGAGTTAATAAAGAGTGAAAAAGCGAGAGCTGAGAATCTTCGTAAGGAGAAGAATAAGCTGAAAGCATCGAAGAAGAATACGAGGTCACAGTCTATTGAATATGTCAGTGAGCAAGATGAAGACGATGAAGACGGTTACCATCATCAGGAAGGTACTTCATTGTTGGGTGGTACTTCTTCTGGTCAATCATCAAAATATGGTGGTACAAGCGATAATCGTGTTAGTTGGAAAAATATACCAAATCAATTTAAGAAAGTTACACCAACAACAATTAAACAATACGCTCATTGGTTATTCAAGAATGATCACCTTGATTATCATTTCAATGATGATAGTGAAGATGAAGACAGTCCTAAAGCTTTGGATGAGGAAACGGCTGGGGACGATGAAACTGTTGAATATGTCAACAGCTTCAGGGCTGATAATGGTAAAAAGATCTGGGTGCCAGTTAGAGTTGAACCGAAAGTCTACTTCGCTAATGAGAGAACGTTCTTGAAATGGTTACAATTTTCTATCTTGCTCAGTTCAATCGCTGTCACATTGCTTAATTATACCAGTACAGCTGACAAAACTGGATTTATTAGTGCAGCATTGTTCACATTCGCTTCCTTAATCAGTATATCATACTCAGCATTTACGTTCGTATGGCGAGCAATGAAGATAAGGAAGAGAGAAGCAGTCAGTTATTACGACAGGATTGGACCAAGGTAAGTGTACGTCTATAAGTCTATTCAATGCTGACAATAATATAAAGTATTCTCTGTGGTGTTATGTTAATCGCAGTTTTCGTCAACTTCATTTTGAGACTTACTTCTATTTGAGTTATAAATACATTTGCATTCCTAATTTACTTTCTTGAGTGATGAAGAGTGATGGAAGTGATGTTGATAAGATGTGCTAGAGCCAGTTGACAATAATGGCTTAGTATCTTCATCATCTTCACCTTTGAGTGGTTTGTAATGCTTATAAGCATACTCTGTGTCAAGTTCTTTACTACTTATAACGCCAAAGAATATATCGGTATTTTGCTTAAAAATCTCTGCTTGCATGCGACGATATTCCGGATCTGGCTTGTTATAATTATGTTTACACATCTTGTTATGATTTGAAGGTTTTAAAATGACTTGTATTTAAAAAGTGACCGTTCATATTTCTCATTGTTCGCGAGTGAGTTACGATGGAGTTCTTTGTTCGCGTAACAGGAACGCGTGTTTTTGTAACAATGTGCACGATGCATATATAATACGATTGTGTTGTTTATAAATAGTGAAGGCTATATAATAGTTTCATAAATTGTCATAATTGATTACGTTTACGTGATATGTTTAGAAACGTGTTCAAGATTGCAAATTTGGCGTGTCGATGAACGCCTCGATTCGTTAGAGACGTGATATTAATATATTATGAATGTATTCTAAATATTTAAACCGCAGTATTTAATTTAAACGTATGACTCTAATTACGCAATAGTGGAATGTGATCATCTGGGCTCCATTTAAAACAGACAGTCACACGAGCATTTCCTGTACTAAAACAACGAAGAAGAATGTCAACAAAACTCGATCAAATGCAAGCAGTCCATTTACCAGCTGGTAAGTGTCTATACTGATTGTCTGAGAAAAAGCTTAGAACAATCTACAGTAAGAGCTGGTGGAAGAAGAGTCAGCATTACAAGAAAGCATAAGGCTGTAGCACCTAATGCATCTGAAGAAATGGAAGATACAGCCCAAACTCAAGATTACCCACGTCCGCTTAACCACGAACATCATGAGCATGATGATTCCAAAGAGGGATACAAGAATAGGAGAGAGCGTCGCAAGAGTAGTACAAGTCATCGTAACTTTTTCGAGCCACTCGTACATGGATATGAGACACCTGCAATGCATACACCAAATAAATCTACAATGCATATCAAACAACCTGCCGGACGTGGTTTAAATTAAATTATAATTTATGAATGAAATTATCTTGTAAACGAACACCATTGATGATTAAATTAGGATTAGAAGCGACTGGGAAATCTTTACTTAAAATATCTAATCAATCACAACCAATTGTACATATAGCGGGTACAAATGGAAAAGGCAGTACTTCTGCTTTTATAGACGGCTTATTGAGAAGTCTGGATTACAAAGTCGGTAGATTTAATTCACCACACTTGGTTGAGGAATTTGATAGTTTAATTATACAAGGGAAGCCTATTAGTAGTACAGTTTATTATAATCTAGTACATCAGTTGGAAACACAAGATGATAATTACAAGAAACTCACAAACTTTGAGAAGCTAACAGTCTCTGCCTTCAATCTTTTTAGTCAACAGGAAATAGATGTCGGAATAATTGAAGTTGGTATGGGTGGCTTGTTAGACGCAACAAACGCTTTTAGCAGGGAATACAGAGATAGTATCGCTGTTATCACACCAATCGCCTTGGATCATATTTCATGGTTAGGTGACAATATAATAGACATAACTAAACAAAAGATTGGTATTATTACCAGCAAAACTAAAGCTGCTATCGTCGCGCCACAAATACATCATCAAGTTATCGGTTTGATAAGGGAGAGGTGTGAGGAACTGAAAGTACCTGTATACTTCAATGATAGACCAGGTGAATTAGTCAACCCAATCAATGGCGACATCATCAACGCTCAGTTGAGAATGGCAGGTAAACATCAAATAGAGAATGCATCAACCGCTTTGCTAGCTGTACACGCATTACAAAAACATTGTGAACATTTCAAAGCTATAGATTTGAGCGCAAACAATGAAATTTCAAATACTCTCAACCAAGTGAGCTTTCATGGTAGATCCGATCGAGATGTTCTACCTGGTGTGATAGTTGATGGCGCACACAACCCCGCAGCTATGCAATTGTTAAGAGACACGCTATCAGAAGATCAAGCATACACCTTCATACTAGGATTCAGCCAAGATAAGGATGTGGATGATATGTTAAGAATTCTAATTAGAGCTAGAGATACAGTTATATTCGTACCATTTTCATCGATACCTTCGATGCCTTGGGTAAAAAATATGAATACAACAACACTGAAAGCGAAAACAGATGAATTGTTCGAGAACAGCGTCGACGTGAGTGTTTCAAACAATCTGCCTGAAGCACTTCAATTGGCGGGGAAGAGTGGAAAGAAAGTTGTTATAACTGGTAGCTTGTACTTGATAGCGGATGTATATAGATTGTAGACTATTCGCTCTGCTCTTGTAGAATGTCATCTAAGTTCTTGAGAAGACCATTCAATTTATTCTCCAAGTCGCTCGTAACTTTCTCGATGCTATTCAGATCCTCATTGAGCTTATGTTCATTATGCTCATTATGGGTATTCTCTATTCTTTTCTTAAGATTTTTAATTTCTGCTTCCATAAGATGACGGTCGCTTATCAACTACCTTACGAAAGCGATAATGGAAGTAAAATTAGCAATTTTTGTTTGTGATAGCTGCGTAAGTGTTAGTTTGTATACGAATTATCTCTAATAGCAGCCTAGATACCTTCAATCGAACAAGTCGAAGGAAACTACGAGAATATATTCCGAACATTCCTCACAAAGGCTAATAACGAGTTTGAGACTCCTCACAAGCTGATAATAGATGCATTTGACGTATACAAATATGAATACCCTGAGGATGTCACTGTTTATGACGGTATTATTATTTCAGGATCGAACAGCGACGCATTTAGCGAATTGGATTGGATAATAGACTTGGTAGACTTCATCAGAGGCTTGACATATTCATTCCCGAAGGTTTCTGTTATCGGTATATGTTTTGGTCATCAGATAATCGCTAGATCACTTGGTGGAGCTGTAGACAGGGGAAATATGAAGGAATTCGGAAGTACAGTTGTTGATGTAGTCAACAAAGACCTCGCGAAGAATTACTTTGGATTTGATAATCAGTTTAGGATATTTGAAGCACACCGTGATGTCGTAACCAAGAAACCAGCTAGTCTGACAAATGTGGCATCGACACCACAATGCCCTTACCAAGCATTTATCAAATTCAATGGAGAGAAAGTACATATTTGGTCTGTTCAGGTGTGTTAACATGATGCTTTTTTAGTTTTCTTACTTAGATATTCGCAGGGACACCCAGAATTCACGGAATCTATAATGACAAAAATAGCAGAGTGAGTCTTCCCAGTGCTTCCTATTGCATTCTAATAAACCCTGTCTAGATCAGATATCCTCGCTGAAGAACCATCAGATGAAGTTAAAAACGCCTGGCTTGACAAATCAAAAGAAGAACACGATGGTATAGCATTGGGTAAAGCTATTCTAAAGTTGTTTATATGACGTTAGAATAATTTATAATGCATAGTGTACACTGGTTGTCCTTGTCTATATATCCTTATCAGTCTAGCTGGTTTGTTGTTGTTGCTGCTTGAGTTTCTTATTCAACTTCTTGCGCTGCTTCTTGGAAAGTTGTATGTTGCTATCGACACCGACTACATTCTTCTTAACAGCATGTGGTTTATCGAGATACTTTTTGGCTGTATTTTTAGTCTTCTTCGTCGTCGTTCTGTACTTAGATTCCTCATCTTCTGATTGCTCGCTCTGCTCTTCAACTTTGTTACCAACTGAAGGGCCCTTCGAGGCTAACTTCCGCTGTAGTCTCACATCTATTTCGGATGCACTAGTCTGTGCTACTGACGCGCCTAATCCTAGTCTAGACGGTCTCGACATCCATTCTCTTAAATCGTCTTGTTTGGTGGAATTGTTGGCTTTAGAGCTGGTGTTATGCCAACTGGATGTCATATCCCTTATAGTACCTAATGATAGACTAATTTGGGCTTGTAATTCATTGAAATCAACTTCTTCTCCTTCAAGAGTCATTGTTGGTGAGTTGAAAGATGCATTAGTGTATAAAATGTATAAAATAAATTTTTACAGGCGAGATAGATGTAGAGCTGCTTGCCTATTGTATACAACGTCTATCGACTTGTAATATCCCAACCACTCTGACTCTAGTAGTGTGGTTCAAGAGAGTGAATATTCTATACTCTGAATAGAGTAACTATAATATAAAGATGCTGTTCTGTATCAGTTATCCGCTGAGATACCCCTATTCCCCCTATACTCTTATCAATTGCGTGCGTCATGTCACAGGCTGCAACATACCCTGAAGCTATTACAAGACAGAAGTACGCTTTTAGCTAATAGATTATAATAGTTATCATTCTCATTAAATGTATAGAATTAGGTAAAAATCTAAAAAATTCACCGAATTCGTCACAGTCACACTGTTGAGTTACTACAACGAGGGTATTTAGGAGGAATATTACGCTTTAAGTTAAATATACAATACAAAAAATTGTTATACATTCAAATTTGTCAACGTTGATTACTTGGCAAGGGAGCTGTCAACGACGTCAGAAAGTTTAATTAAAAGACAGTTTGATCTTCACAATCATGCCTGTCCTATATTCAGCAATAAGGGACTCAGTTGAGCTCACAAAAAGGGCCTCTGAGGGTGTTTTTCAAGGCGGGATGCCAAATGAAGTAAACGCCAGTGTGAGTTAACAATATCACGGAGTTTTTCTATCTGACACATTCATAGGACCCACTTGCATTATTGTACGTTAAATCTGTACTCATGTCTCAACACAATTCGATTGACAATTTTTCAGTGTTATACAAGCTTCCTTTATCATCATTTTCACAAGAGCGATAGGCTATCTTCTAGCAAAGCTAAAACAACCGAGAGTTATCGCAGAGATTATTGGTGGTATCATACTTGGTCCTAGTATACTCGGACAAATACCCAATTACATGGACGACATTTTCCCTGATGATTCCCTCCCATATCTCAATCTAATAGGAACCCTCGGTATTATTCTCTTTCTTTTCATTGTCGGCATGGAAGTCGATTTGAATGTCATGAAGCGATACGCTAGATCAAGTATTGCAATCGCAACAACGACACTCGTCATACCACTCGGTGCTGGGATAGCACTCGGTGTTGGTTTATGGAAGGAATTCAACGAGAATGATGATGTAATCTTCTCGCATTTCATTCTCTTCATTGGTGTAGCGATTGCTGTAAGTAACATATCAACTTGGTGAATGAAAACATTTACTTATTATCTCCACAGATTACCGCTTTCCCTGTTCTCTGTCGTATACTTGTAGAATATAAACTCACACAGACACCCGTCGGCACAATCGCTTTGTCTGCTGGAGTTATCAATGATGTCGTAGGATGGATCTTACTGGCAGTTATTGTCGCTTTAGTAAACTCAAATGGTGGAATCATCACTTTATACATTCTGCTAGTAATTCTGGGATGGATATTACTACTAGTTTTTGTGGTCAGACCATTATTTTACATGTTAGCAAGACGTACGGGTAGTTTAGACGGCGGTGGACCAACTCAATTCGTCACAACTCTCGCCTTACTATTGGTCTTTATTTCATCATTTATCACTGATATTATTGGTGTACATCCAATCTTTGGTGCTTTCTTAGTTGGATTGATAATGCCAAAGGATGGTAAATTCAACATTATCGTTACTGAGAAGATTGAAGATGTGGTAATGATTATATTCTTACCAATTTACTTCGGTTTAACTGGTATACAAACTGATCTCTCGTTGCTGAACACTGGAACTATCTGGGGATACACCGTTTTAGTTATAGTTGTTGCTTTCTTTTCAAAGCTCGCTAGTGGTGCTGTTACAGCTAAGGTTTGCAGGTTTACCTTCAGAGAGAGTCTCACAATCGGTACACTAATGTCATGTAAGGGATTGGTTGAGATTATCGTATTAAACGTTGGATTACAAACTGCGATCATTGACAAGAGAGTTTTCTCAATTATGATTTTCATGGCTATAGTTACCACATTTATCACTACACCATTAGCACTCTTCATCTATCCATCTAAACTTCGTCCACATACAGCTGAAGATGGAAAGGAAGGTGAAGATGAGAAACATAGAATTTCAACAGGTGACAAAGGACAGCTTCAAAATTACTTGATGGTTATGCAGAAAATGGAGCACGTACCAACGATGTTGTACTTTACTCATCTGTTACAATCTGAGAAGCATCAAAATCACATTGATGCTCTCAGATTGGTTGAATTGACAGAGAGAACGTCAGACTCTCTGAGATCAGAAACACAAGAAATAAAATCAGATCCATTATTGGGCATTTTCACAACATTCGCCCACCTTCGTAATATTGCAGTCAGACCACTTTTAAGTTTGACATTGCAAGATAATTTCGTAAATACAGTTTCCGAACAGGGTGTTGAAAACGACATGGTTATTGTACCTTGGAAGAGCAACAGGGAGGCTGTTGAGAAGGAATACCAAGCAGGACATCAGAATCCAATTGATACGATCCTGAATTCACAAAGCTCATCTCAAAAATACGTTCAGTTCGTGAGGAAGGCGTTATCACAAACAAAGTCTTCAATGGCGATATTCCTTGATCAAACTACGGGTGAAACTGATAGTTGGGATGGAACGACGTTATTTATGCCATTCTTCGGTGGAACTGACGACAGAGTTGCTTTGAAGTTAGTAGAAAGGTTATGCAATAGATCAGACGTCAATGCTGTTGTTGTTAGGATGAAGAGTGAATTAGAACATACGAAATCAAATGAAGCGATGAATAACTTGACAGAGTACTCGCCACATGGACTCCCAGATACGATATATCCTGAGCAGAATACAGAACAAGTGCTTGAATCTGAGACAGCTGATGATTTGGCTTTGATGGAATGTCAGAAAAAGGCTGGCACACTTGGAATTGAAATGAAAGAATGCGTATCTGCTAAGCCATTGTTTGAAATAACAGATATTGCGAATCGCATAAAGGAGACGTCGAGAAAGGAGATATTAGTAGTATGTGGTAGAAGTCGCAACAACGAGAACCACAGGAAGGAATTAATAGCAGTATTAGAATCAGAAGGTATACATACGCAAGCATCATCATTAGCAGCAAATAGATTTAATCACTTATTCCAAGTCTCTGCACCACCTTCACCCGCAATTCAACAAACAATGGGACAAGAAGAACGCAAGACTTTAGGAGAATTAGCAACAGCATTATCAATAAAATTAGTTAAAAATTCAATAATTATTGTACAATCAGGTAAATCTGAGTAAATAAATTTTATACACCTTGTTCATCTACATACAACAGCGAAATGCCAAAGATTAGAAAGAGTGCGTTTTACTAGTAGTATAACTATAGTCCTTCTAATAAACTTACTATAGAAACATCAAAGAGAACGGGATTGTTCGAGCGTGCTAAGATTAAGCAGAAAGCTAAGGAAACGAGAAGGAAGAGATCTAGAGACGAGAGAAGAGATCCAACCTGGAAGAACAAGAAGAAGAAGAAAGCTGATCCAGGTATACCGAATAGTCTGCCTTTCAAAGAGGAAGTTTTGGCTGAGATCGAGGAGAATAGACGGAGGGTATGTAGTTGACTTATCCTACAACGCAACTTAACTAATACTTTACTAAAGGTATTAGAAGCTAGAGAAGCCGCAAAAGCTGCAAAAGAGGCTGGCGAAGACGTCGATCTGAGCGGAAGTGATGATAACGAAGACGTCTCAGACGAGGAAGACGCAGAAGATGGCGATATTCCAGCACTTGTAGACGCTTCAATAGCTACAGATGCTCCTGAGAACTTCGGCGCAAGCGTCGAGGCAGCAGATGTCATTCTTGAAGTGCTCGACGCTAGGGATCCACAGGGATTCAGAATTGATGCGATTGAAAAATTACAAAAGAAGAAGAAAATTGTCGCTATTCTCAACAAAGCTGATCTCGTCCCAAGAGAAACTGTCAGCGGATGGTACAACACCCTCAGTAGCGTACTCCCAACAGTCGTATTCGCTTCAGCTGCTCATATTCCCCCAATTGAAGGATTTGCTGATGGTTTATCTTCTACAATCGGTGAGGAAGCTCTCAGAAACCTCCTCGGTGTTTATGCAAAGGAAAAGAAAGGAAAACACCCACTGAAAGTGCTTGTTAGTGGATTGCCAAACGTTGGTAAATCAGCTATTCTCAACACAATGATTAAGCAACCATACTTCAAAACAGCATCTATCTCAACAAATTCTCTAATTGGTGCTAAAAATCCAACTACTACCACTTTAGAAATATCAGCTGTTGATGTTGATAACGTTATTTATATTGATTCACCAGGTGTTTCATTCATCGGACAAGCTGTTTCTCCACCTGCAGAAATTTTGAGACGGAATCTTGGTAGACCAGATAAGGTTAAAGAACCTCAAGTGTTAGCAGAATGGATACTTAATAGAGCAAATGAAGAGGATTTAATGATGTTCTTTAAATTACCTGCATTTGCTTCAGGTGATCATGAAGCCTTCTTCAGGTCATTAGCTAATGTTATCGGCCGCATAAAGAAGCGTGGTATTCCTGATTCAAATGGTGCAATGAGAGATTTCATCTTGAAATATGTCAAGTATGATATTCCTTATTACACTGTTGCCCCGCCTTCAAATGATAAGAAAAAAGCAAAGCAGATTAAAGGTGTATCGGATGTTATCAATAAGGATATCGAGAAACTTGCTCAAAGAAAGCCACTTAGGAAAGCTAGAGGAGAGATTAGACTGGTTGCAGCACCAACTGATTCTGTTATTGAGAGTCGCGAATATATTCCAACCACTGGTGGTCCAGTTGAAGACGACGAAAGTGAGGAGGAAGATGAAGTTGATGAAGATGACGAGGAAGAGGATGATGAAGAAGTTATGGATGTTCTTGACGCAGAAGAAGACGTGGAAGATGATTTGACAGTGAGTGAATGTTAATTCTGATAAACCTGCTAACCCCATAATAGCCAGATCAAGAAGAGGAACTCGAATCACCACCTCCAACCAACTCAAAGAAGAGAAAGGAAAGAGCGCCAAAGGTTACATTTGCTAAAGAAGTAGAAGTTTCAGACGTCCCAAAGAAAACCTCAAAGAAGGATGCTAAGAAGGACAAAAAAGAAGCTAAGAAGGTAACTCCAGCTCCAACTAAGAAAGCTAAAGTAGATGAAGGCGTCTCCGCCAAGCAAGGCCTCAAAGGCAAGAAACTTGACAAAGTACAAGGAGAGGCATTTGACTTTAACGAATTCTTTTAGAAATATTTGTAATACAACATACAATATTATTAACTTATTATAAATAATACAAAGGGAAGATAAATTTACCAACTGAAGCTCTCCTCGAATGCTACAGTCTTCTTGTTAGATTTCGATACTAGATTTTTCATTGTACGGTTCAAGGCTTCTGGACCGCACGTAGCAACTAATAAGGCGTTATCATCTGCAATATCTGCTTCTTGGTTGAAAATGTGATCTAATTTTGGTCTACCATTCCTAGCGAATTCGGCAATTGAAAATAGATCACCCTCTTCTATAGCGTCTATAACTATATTATCAGGATCTGGCATTTTCAGAAGTGGAGTATTCGTCAAATGAGGTGTGCGGCCATTAATGTGGTTAGCATCTTGCTGTATTTTAGGTGTCTCGGCAAAGGTGATGTTAGGTGTGTGTTTTGGTTTTTCAAGATGTGATAAAGCGGTTTGAGCGTGTTGCATATTTGAGCTAGTAAGGCCCATACCGGATTTAGCTCTGGCAGCTTCACCCTCGACGCTAATCAATGTACTAAGTTCCTTCTCAACTGGAGGGGCTGGCCCGTCATCTTCGCCATCGAATTCAATAAATTGGTTAACACTTGAGCGTTTATTGATAGCTTCAATATCATCATCATCATCGTTATTATCATCATCTTGTTTAGATGTAGCAGTATCAAATTCAGAATCTTCATAGGATGGTTGTACTGGTAGGCTTTTGTCTACCTCTGGTTGAGTCTGTGCTGATTGGAACGAAGGCTGTATGCGACTGGATGTGGATGTCACCGCTAACGGAGGTGGTTGCAGTTGGGCTGTTTGCTCTGTTTGCTCTGTTTGCTCTGGCTGTGGTTCAGCTGCTGTAGCTGGTGTCATAGATGCCCTAGCAGTCTGCATGGTTAGGTTACTGTATGACAACACGAGATCATCGCCAAGACCGGTGGCAGGGGTGTAGAACCTCTGCACAGGCGAATGAGGTGGTGAATAAGTCCTTGTTGCTGGCGTAGGTGGAAATGGAGACCTTGGAGATGGGAAGAATGAGCTTATGGTTGGTGGATCATAATCTCCTGGTTTGACTTCAGAAGTGACGAATATTTCCAACTGGAAAGCATCGCTTGAGAGAAGTGTAACACACCTCCTAAGTGCGCTAGCAACCCATTGAACATGTGCAAATTCCTTGACGAGCCATACAAGTCTCACGCGTCGCAACGGTCCAGAACCTAAAGAAATAGTGTTACAAACATGTTGCAGAATTGACACACCGAACTATTCAGTCGTCAGCTAATGTAGTATACTTTATTTAAATACTTACGCTAATTCCACTACCACCACATACGAGCAGAATGGAAGAGTAATTTGACCATTTCACCCTCTCTGCACTTCCATATGGACCGTCGATCAGAGCGCGAATGTAAACTGGAGGAGCTGCGCAAGGGAGATAGTTACTACTATCTTGAGGATTAACCTCACTGCTGATGAACTTTGGCTGACGCATAAGGCGCACTTTCTCCCAGAGTCGCTTTGTCCATCCGCTTTTAGCCCTGATTATAAATACAACCTTACAAGGATCATCCTCGTCAACATTAGCTATAGTGAATGGATGAGCACCAAAACGTGAAATTTCTGGTATAATTAACGATGCGTGCTGACCAGGTTTCCAGTGCATGGGGGTTGACAAACGGAGCGTAAGACGGACACTCTTTCCTGGAAGCAATTGAGCGTGAACAAAACCAGTTGGATGTGATCTTCTTATTGGGAATGAACAGCTGCTACTTGGTGGATCCATCCATGGTGTTTCATGTTTGACAACCGGAGGGACATATTTGTCTGTTGATTCGTTCGAATTACTACCACTTGTTGTCTTGTTGAGCGTGGTGTTACTCTTGCCGTGCATTGATGTGTTATTGTTGCGCCCTTTTTCAAGCTCTTCCCATCCCATAAGGGTAAGATTGGCTGGTTTGTCCATTTGTGGTGATACCAAACTCTTTATCGTTGCAGCTGGACGGAGTACTGTTGCCCAGTGGTTTGGTTTCCTATCTGCAAGGTGGAATTTACCAGCACCAGCGTTTCTCCATAAGACTATTAAGCCACGCCATGTGCGCTCAGCTAACCAAAACGCGAGGGATACCCAAATAAATGGTGCTAGTGGCTTGTAGTGTACACCAGCAGCTACCAAGAACGCGAAAACTAAACAGATGTGGACGATATGAAAGAGTGCATAAAATTTTGTCCTTATTGGTGGGATTGAGAGAAGGAGAATGAGCGACAAGAATAGTAAGGCCTAAATATGTCTAAATTAGATAAATTAAATCATTATCTGGAAACCTACCATGAAACCAGAAGAATTCATCTTAGATGACCATATTTGATTCCAAACACCACTTTCATCACGGCGAGGCCAAGCATGTTGTATCCATAAAACAGTATGTGCAAAGCTAAATGCCCATACCGTAAATCCAGTAATGAAATGGAAGAAGAGTGCTTTGTCGAAGTGTAGATTGGTGAACCATTTGAAAGCGAAAATGGCAAATGGGGGAACTTTTAATCCCAAAATGACAAGCAATGGAGTAAGTACGAAAGCTATGACACCCGTCCTATCAAACGCATTCCTGTGTAACTCTTGGTTTATATCTGAGGTACTTCTGTTTGTAGATGGAGACTCCGGTCCCGTCAAGACTAACATTGTAGGAAAAATAACCAAGGTGAATATACCGACCATGTGTGCAATTGATGGTAACGTGAGGTACCTCCGGTGTGTTGAATTTTTTGTCAATTTGTATTGAAATGTAGGCGTGTGAAGTGACCATCTGGTGAACTTGTTATATATTCCGCTCTTGTGGGTTAATCCTGTGTGTGTAACTAACGCGATTCCGCAAGCGATGATACCAAAAATGATAATCAAAAGATAACCGTAAAATATTTGGGGACTGTGATGATGTCCACCATGTTCTCCACCGTGTTCTTCTCCATGTTGTTGAGCCTTAGCTAAAGCCGAATAAGCTAGTAAGGTAAGTAAAGTCCGCTTCATTTGACTTCCTAACGCTATTGAAAATTGTTACAACAAAGAAGATAAATTAAGATTAATTTAAAAGGAGTAGTTTGAATGATGATCGAAATAATTAGAATCTAGATTCAAATAACCCAAAGCGTAATAATTAAACTAGACTTCCGTAAAAGGAAAGTGAAACTAGCTAGTGACATCATCAATGTTTAAGAACACGGTGAAAACTTTTATTAATAAGAAATAAATTTATTTACATATAATTTTAAATTGGAGGTTGTGGTACAGACTGCATAGCAGCGTTCATCTCTTCAGGAGTCATTGTTGTTGATTCTAACATGATACCAACACCAAATTTGGATGCATTCTTTAAGTGGTCGATTTCACCTGCGACCAAGAAAGCAAAGGCAGGAGTGAATCTTTGTTCTAATAAAGCGGAAACCTTTCCGGTTGAATCAAGTTGACCTCTAAAGCTTGCCATTCTGAAATCGTACTTTGCGCCCAAAGAAGCACTAGCTTCCTTACCTTGAGGTCTATTTATGACTTGCAAGGTGGCAGCAGCATCAACCTTGTCTGAGAGTTTATGGTGGTATGTAGCTTCTAACATTCCAGATGGGTTTATTTGAGCGGTTGCCAACCAGTCTCTGTTTGAGCCGGATAATCTGACCAAGTAGGAAGTCAAAGATTCGGAAATGCCTGGTTGTGGTCTTTGAACGAGGGTTTCGAGACCAAGTGCAATGTTTGGAGTGATTGATTGTAAATAGCTACCAATATAGATACCTGTACCGTCGACCAAGCTTGGGTTCATTGCTTTACCGTTAATAGAGTAATCAAGACCTTGGTAGTCATGTTCTAATTGGATCATGGATTGACCTGGTACCTCTGACAATTGTGCTTGTATTTTGCCAGTTCCTAAGTTTGCGAATGATTGGTTTGCGCGACCGGTGAGTGTTCCTGTGTGATCAACTGCACCTTGTAAGAAGCTCTTTGCATCAGCGTATACAGCGCCGAAGGAGTAGTTTGGTGGTGCTTGCTGTGATCCCAGCGAGAAGGAGTGTGTTACTTGGAATGCAGGGTTGAGGGAAATGCCCTTGGTGAGGTCAGCTCTAGCGCCGTCGAAGATGAAGTTTGAGAGGAGAGTGGCTGTATGTCTAGTTAGATCTTGACTCAAGATTGCAAATGCTACACACTTTTGGCTTCTCTGCCCATAGCTTCTGCAGTACCCGGGCTGCCCAAATTGAGGGACTTTCTCCAGTCCATGAAGCGGTTGTAGGTGCTAGTTATAGGGCTTAATACGCTCTCAGAGGCTGACTTTGGCTGCTCTGGGTGCAACTTAGCGGCGACCTCATTCTGCTGCAAAACTGGGGCTGCTTCTCCTGGAGCGACTTGTTGATATCCCGACATACTAGTTTATTTAGTCTTTGCTATATTTCTTATGAGAAAAAACCCACTTGATCGTTCCAATAGGAGCAACTTCCGCTCATCAGCCATTCTATCGTCTTCGCAATTTTTAAAAAATACTGAATTTATATTAAATATAGATTTATCTATTATTTTAAAGTGTTATTTATAATACACATGCATTCTTCTTTCAATCACTTCGTCACCATGGCTGCCTGCACAAAGTTTGTTAGAAGCGTTTTAGACAATAGCTTGAAAAACAAAGGACACGATTGGTCTGTCTATGGTGCACTTAATGGCGCACACTCCGTCGTCAGCGCTACACCTGGATACGTGCATCTTAAATTCCACGTCGATAAGCACAACTTGAATCGACAGGGTACACTGAACGGCGGATGTATTTCCAGCTTGATAGATAGCGCTGGTAGTCTCGCAGTATCTAGCCACGGTTTGTTCTTTACCGGCGTTTCGACTGACATCACTACAACATTTGTTAAACCGATACCGTATAACGAGGTGGTCGATATATTCGCTAGGACGGCCAGTATGGGCAGAACAATGGCCTTTACTAGAGTTGACTTTTGCAGCCCAGAGAGTGGGAAATTGTTAGCTTACGGTAGTGAGTACAATGACTTTCATGTTACTAGCACATTTAACGAGTTTCAAGGCCACACAAAATATATAGCAAATAGTCAAGGCAAAGATGTATGTCAATTCCTAGTATTTCTAGAGTGTCTCACAATTCATGCAGGGAAATGTTACATTCAGCAACGACGGAGAGAATATTTTGTAGAAATTGATAATGATGTATTGAATGGTATAACACACCGCATAGCCCTCTAGTCTTTCCTCAACCTGTCTAATCTCGCTTGTAAGCTATCCTCATCTGTTTTATCAGCTGGAGCAGGGTTGTTGGAGCCACCAGAAGGACCACTTGGGAGTCCCTCAGCAAGCGGGAGCTTATCGGGTTGCTTTTGGCTCGTCTGTGCAAGGGTATCAGGCGTATCAGCGAGTTGCTGGTTTAGCGTCACACCAATCTCATCAAGCACTTGTCCAACAATCTTCTCTTCCTCTTCTTCGCCCTGGTCATCCTCCATCACATCGTCTACGGCATCTGACATCATTTCTTCTTTCATGTCCATCGAGGAGGATTCACGCTCGAATTCGTTCATTATACGCGTAATTTGGGGTAAATTAAGGCTTCTGTTCATCATAGCCATGCTCTATGGCGTGTTAGAAGGTGGTATCACCCGGCAAAGAACATACCTTGGTGGCTCCCCGCATTGCTTCTGACATCTGTTGATTCGATCTGAGTGTTTGTATGCGTAAGCTGACAGCTTGTAATTGCGTGCGCATTTGATAGAACTTTTGTATGTATTTCCGTGTCCTGACGAGGTCCTTAGCCATCAATTTCGTCGGTCCCTGGATCCGTCAGTTGAATGATTATCTATGCAAACTAAACATACCATCTGTCCATTCTTCGCGCTGCGTTTGATATCAGACACTAATTTACTCTCCTGGGATTCCAATTTCGTACGCTCCCTGTCAAGCTCTCGCTGGGCTTTCTGGAGTGCACGTTGATGTCGCCTGAGGCGTTCTTGTGGTGTAATCGCTCTACCAAATAGACTTTCCTGTGACTTCGTTAGAATATAGACCGTTTTGAGGCTAAACTGACGATGATATTCATGGTAGTGGGTGAAGGAGTGATATGCTTGATTACTATTATTCTGGACCTTCTATAGTCAGTTTATAAATAATCATATCTTATAACAACTCTCATGAGTCATAGCCACTCCTTAATCAATTACGATGACGGATAAGATCACAGCAAACGGTGTCTGTATTTACTCGGGAAGCTCTATTGGTACAAAAGATGTATACAGGGAGGTGGCAGAATCCATTGGCGTAGCTTTATCCTCACGCGATATCACTGTTGTATATGGCGGTGGTGATTTCGGGTTGATGGGCGTCGTAGCTCGATCTGCACTAAAGAACAATGGTAAAGTCACTGGAATAATCCCTCGTGCAATGGTAGGAGTTGGTGAAAAAGGGCGTGGTGAGAAGTCAACAGAGTCAGACATAGACACTTTCCCAAATCTCGACACTGTGGTCGTTGAAAGTATGCATGAGAGGAAGTTGGCAATGGCTGAGCGTTCTCGCGCCTTTATTGCTCTCCCAGGTGGTTTTGGCACGCTTGAGGAACTTCTAGAAGTGACGACATGGTCACAGCTTAATATACACTCTAAACGTGAGTATGTCATCTTCTTGAATACATCCCTAATCGTTATATAGCTGTGGTAGCGATCAATGTCGATGGATTTTACGAACCACTGAAAGCATTTATCACGACTGCCGTAGAAGCCGGATTCATTAGTAAAAAGAACGCAGATCTGCTGAAATTTATAGATACCCCTGTCGATGGAGATTGGGGGAAGGTTATCTTTGATGCCTTTGAGCAATACAGACCAACTGGTGAGGAGTACAACTTCAACTGGGCGCAAGCATAAAAAAAGATAAGAAATTTATACATACATATCGCGGAATATCATCTATAAGGGTGTATCTTGATGTTTCACTAAGTTGCAGTCGTCTTGAACACTCGACTGACCTTCGTAGACGTGATTGATGCACCGAGAGAGATGGCAGCGAGTAAGGTTGCATCTGTAGCAAGGAGCGCTAACCCATTAAGCATGAAGCGAGGTGCAAATACCTACTTATGTGTTAGAAAAGCTCACGTAGGGTGTTCTTCCTCACCTTCCAGACCATGAGATGTCTTCTAAAATGTGCAGCTGCGATGAGTGTCGCGAGTGTGATTAGTGTGTTGTAAAGAACAAATCCACTACCCGCTCGCAGAATATTTGTGTTTAGCGACTGACTTGCATTAACTTTAGGCGCAACCTTCCAATAAACGAGAAGTGGGACCGCCAGACTAACGAGAATGAAACCTGAGAGTGTGTTGATTGACACTAAAAGAGGAGCGTATGGATAGGTTAGCTTTGGGAATCCGACGAAAGCAGCCTTCCATTGGAGTGTACTGAGTACAGCTTGGTGACCAGTTGAGTAATAAAGCAAGTATCCCAATTGAGCAAGCCAAGCGGACCTCCAGAGTGCTGGACGTGGTTGTGGCGGTGCAACCATCTTACCGTCCTTCTTCGTATATTTCGATGGTCGTTTTAGCAACTTATTCAACGCCTTCTCATCATTTTGATAGTCCGTCAACTCCAAAAACACTAATATAACGATCAAGCAGCCAAACAAAGCGAGTTGTCCTGTTGGTAGATTTGTTAACCACATTAAAGCGAAAGCCGGGAGCATAAACAGAAGGTAATAGGCACCATAACTGTTACTAAATCCTAATACTTTAACTTCACGTTTACCATCCTGACGATTCTCCTCTTTGATATCGATACAGAGTGTCGATACATACCAGAAGGTGTATCCTACGACGCCTGCGAAGAGGATATTTGTACGTGCTAATGTGGTTTTGATAGTAATGAGCACATAACTTGGTGTCTTCATCTCGAGCAAATCGAGCAACCAGTAAGAAGACCCTAAGACAAGTGAAAGTGTGAATCCACCAACAAATATTCCCGCAAAACCAGCGAATGACGCACTCACGTTGAGCGAATACCTCAAAACAAAATAGGTAGCTATTGCAGAAGGAATTAAAGTCGCGTACACCCAAGCAGGAGAGAGACTGCTAGAGGATGTCTCGTAGAAGGTAACGGCACACCATCCTCCTAGTTCTTCTCTACATACTGTAGAGCCTGCCATCAAGCGTAGCGTGAATGCTATCAATGCGGATGCGATCGCTAATTGTTTCTTCATCCTCGCTTGGTTTGCGTATGGAGCTCTAACTAATGAAAACAGAATTGGAGTTTGTAGTATAACTAGCAGGACTCTATCTTCCCACAATACGTAGGAGTTGGAGAGGAAGATAGCGAGATGGGAGAGTATACCGAAGAGATCTAAGGCTTTTGGAGTTGATAATGGTGGTACTGCGTAAGATAGCGCCAATTCGACAGCGAAGCATATTATAAATATGATGCTTTCAATGTGCTTGCCTTTCAAGAGAGCGATGGAGAAGAAAGAAGCAACGACTAACGCCCAAGGTGCTGCTTTCTGGGCGTCCCGCACAGCGACCTTCATCCAATCACAGCTGGAGTTCCTACCTGCGCGGTTGAAAACACCGACAAGGATAGGTAAAGACATCAAGAGAAGTAATCCACCGGAGAGCATCAAAAGAGCATCAAATTGTGCCCAAATGGATCGACAGCTCTGCAAAGTGCTATTAAAGAAGTCGCTGTATAAGTAATATGATGTGTGGTCCTTATTGAAGTAGCTACCTTCCTCCAACGATTTAGCTTCTTTGGCAAGGTTGAGCTTTTGCTGTAACGATTGAAGGAACGGCTTGATTTCATGACCTGACTGTCCTTTAGCGTAGCTTTTAAGGTATTTCCAAATCTGGTTAGAGGTCACATCCTGCGCTTGTCTTAGGACTGATGGGATTGGGAACAACTCGGGAATAATTCCGCCTAGATTGTTGAAAGGAATAGCCAAACCGAGCAATAAACTGAGTGAAGGGAGGATGTCGATCTGTTGAATAGTCCTATGTCCCTGATGATGAGGCAGACTATTTGCGAAAGTACGCGCTTTGCTGTTCGTAAGCGGTTTCTGCTTGCTGTACATCCACAAAGCAGCTGAGGTTTCCAGCTCTGAGTCGCCTCCATGGTCTCCTCTGCTATCCATACCATGATCACCCATGACAACTAAAAGGGTGTCATCGTCAATTGCCTCAACAACTCTCGTTAAAACATCATTCATCTGTTTCAGTTTGGTTGACATTGTTTCGTGCGACGGTCCCACTCTGTGTCCTACATGGTCTACGCCCAAAAAATGACCGATAATGAAATCCGTGTTGTTTGCTATAAGTGGGAATATGTGCTTTGTGACACCATTGTCAACTGAGTGCAAATCCTCGACGTTGAAGCTATCATACGGGAACTGCTCGTCAAAACTGTCCGGAAATACAGACATCCAGGTATCGTCACCAACGAAAGCCGTCTTCTTGTGGGCATTCTTCAGTTGGCGAATTAAACTGTCTTCCTCGATGCTTGTACCGCTAAACGCATTGCCAATATCGATGAATGTAGGCAAACTACCCGTTGTGAGACCCTTTATGCGTTGTAGCGTCGTTGTAGGTGGATCGACATAAGTGTGGTATAACAAGCTGTTATCTGGTGACTCCCTTGTGAGTTTAGATGGTAAAGTAAGTGTATTATGATAGTGTTCGTTGTATAGTGGGTTACTAGGATTTTGAGGAAGAAGGAAGTCATGTCGTAATGCGTCTATAATAAGTATAACGGCTTTTGAGTGTGTAGAATCAGGTGCAGTGTTGTCTAAATTGCTTATATCATTTAATGTGACTCTATTTAATAAGAAACCACGGCTAAACAACCACAATCCGGCAAGGTGTAGCACGAAAAACAAGCTAAATGAAGCCGTAAGTAGTTTCATTAGCCTGTTGTAGGTGTATGAGATATTTGCTAATAGGGAAGCGGAAAACTGACTATAATGATGCAACCCCAGATCGAGGTAATGTGAAGAGAAGTTAAATGGGGTGTAGTTGTTTTATGTGTATATAAGCAATTATTACAAAACTATCTTCTCTTATGGTTGATTGACATCTGCTGTCTTGGTTTCTTGTAGTAACTTCTCTCCTTATATGGAATCCACCTTTCTGAATCGATGGGAATGTTCTTGTTAGCGTATTTGCTATGCATTTCCTGTCTTCGTTTTTGCTTTTGCTTTTCTATCTTCTGGGATTTATTGTCTACCAAAGTTGTCGATTTCAAGTCTACCGTGGTGTTTTGCGGGTTGTAATTCTCTGGGAAAGGAGCAGGATTACTCTCTAGAACATCTAAAGGTGGAACATTGAGTTCTTCTATTGCTGTGAGGTAGCCATGGCTGTGGAAATCCAAGGACTCTTTCGCTGCCTTGAGATTAGTTTCAATATCGTGGTATTCATCGTCATTCTGGGTACGTTAGATGGATATGTAAGCGATATAAAAGCTACACTCACTGGATCAAGGTCAGACAACAATGATTGATATAAATTGATAGCAGATTGATAATCAGCTTGCCTGTATGCCTGAGGTGGTTTAGACGGTTACAAAAGCAAACTGAATACTAACCAATTGCGCTTGTAATATTGACCATTTTCTATCGTTTCCTGATGAAGTTGATGTGTTCTTCTTCAATCTGTAATTTGTGTATGCCTCTTCGAAGTCAAAGGACGAGTTTTCGGTCAAACTAAGCGCTTGGTTGTACGAATCTAATTGAAGTAATAAGAACAATTTAGTTTTAATTAGTTCATCGTTATTTCCTTCTAAATTGAGCAACTTTGAAGTAGTTTGTAATGCGTTTTTATAATAACCGTTAGTAATTTGACTATATAATCTCTTATATAATTTAGGTATTCTAACTTCTTTGCTTTTCTCCTCCTTTGGTGGTAGCTTCTTATAGTTAACAGTTTTTGTAATCATGGTATAGACTCAACGATGACGTGGAATTTAAATGATTTATTTAATAATAATAATAAAACTTGTCTTATCTTACTAAACTGTCCAATAAATAATTGGGATCTCTTTAATAGATTATGGTCAACGGCTAGTTTAAAGATATGCTTAGACGGCGGTGCCAATAGATTGTTAGAGGCTAGCAGAAAACATTCAAATCCATCGAACTACCTCCCTGACTACATTATTGGTGATTTTGATAGTATCACAGAAGAAAGTAGAAGTTTTTATAACAATGACGTCACTCTCATCAAAGACGAAGATGAGTATTCAACAGACTATATGAAATCATTCAAACTGATCCCATTGGATCACTCGGTTGTTACCTTCGGTGGCCTGTCAGGCAGGATAGATCAGACCATTCACACACTCTACTACACCCGTAAGGAACAAGTCAAGCGTGATTTACCAATCTGTATCGTCTCAGAGAATAATGTTGCTATATCACTATCACCCGGCCATCATACCATTCAACTTAAGACAGATACCTTCGGTAAATGTTGCGGTGTTCTACCAATAGGAACTAAATCTGCCAAAATAACAACCAAAGGCTTGAAATGGGATCTTGGTGGACCTGGTTTAGAAGAGACAGGCTTTGATAGCATGATAAGCACATCCAACCATTTAGATAGTGAAACAATAGAAATTGAAACAGATGAGTATATCTACTTTAATGTTGAATTTAAAAACGATTTCCTGTAAATTAGTTTAACATACCCGACTTCTCTTTACTTCTAACGACCATGGTGGAATTAAATGCTGTGTTAGTAGAAATATAAATCGTAATATCCCACTAAATTATAGCAGTCAATGTCCTATAAACAACGTAATCCTTTATCAAGATAGAGCCCAGATAGATAGAAACTTACAAGTTGACGTCACTCACGGTCAAAACTCAGTCACCCTTAAGAACCTCACAAACGCTATTGATCGCGATAGCCTGAAAGTCACAACAACAACCTCAGATTTACTCCTATTTGACGTAATTTTCCACCCTTCCACCAGCAAGAGGAGAGAACCAGAGGAACTTGTAAAGGCTAGAAATGCCCATAGACTACTCGTCATCGAGAAAGATGTTCTTTTACATGAAATCGAAACTCTCAACAATTTTGGTACTACTATAAACACCTCACAGACTGCAGATCCAGCCAAGACCCTTGAGAACTATCTAAACATACTTCCTGGCAGATCTCTCAACGCACATACCAAGCTTCTCGATGTTGAAACACAAATGGAAGTTGTACAGGAACAAATCCACGATTTGGAACAGGAATACTACAGGTGCCAATCTGGGGCAGACTCCAGTGTCGAAATTATTTTTTCAGTCCAATCGACTGGTTTAGTCATGCTCAACTTATCTTATATGGTTAATGATGCAAGCTGGTCTCCTCTATACGACGTTAGAGCATCTACAGACGGTACGATGGAAATAGATTACCGCGCGCAAGTCTGGCAATCAACGGGAGAAGATTGGAATGCCGTTTCTTTGATTTTATCTACATCTACGCCAAGTGTTGGCTCAGAAATACCTACCTTGATACCCTCGAAGGTGCAAATCAAGCCACCTCCTCAACCACGAGGACCACAGATGCGCATGTTAAGCAAGGCTGCTATGAGCGACGCGAGTGCTGTGCCAGAAGCTGCTCTCTTCTGCGCAAATGTCAGTGTCCAGAACCACACGCTCAGCTCATCTTTCACCATTGATGGCCGCACAACTGTGGCATCCGACAACAAGGAGCACAAAGTCAGTATCAGGAAGCTTACTTTGGACAGCACGATGAAGTGGATTTGCGTGCCTACACAATCTGAAAGGGCCTACTTGCAATCTGTTGTGACAAATGACAGCGACGCACCCCTCCTACATGGTGATGCATTAGTTTTCCTGGATGGTAGCTTCGTATCCCGCAGTGTCGTCCCAGAAGCAGCCCCAGGCGCCTCGTTCGATCTTAGCTTGGGCGTCGACAAGCATATCAAGGTGTCGACGCACCACCAGAAGGATCATTACAATGGTATAGTCAGCAAGGGCATTCTCGAACGATTCAATACGGATGCTCGCACGCAGTCACGAACGAAGTCTGCCACCTTCACAGTACATAATACCAAGCAAAATAAGGCATCAAATATGAATGTCGTCGTTCGCTCGCAAATCCCTGTTAGCGTCGACGAGCGCGTCAAAGTGGTGATCAAGGAGCCCTCACAACTTGCAGACACTGACAGCCAACCTGATCCTTCCACTAAAGCCGAGTGGATTGACAAATTCGACGGTACATTTAGCTGGTCTTTTGAATTAGGCGCAAATCAATCCAAGGACCTCCAGATCGACTATGATCTTGAGTGGCCAGAAGATGCACAAATCTTGCTCTAGATGAGCATTAGGTTATTTATCATTTTTGTGATTATGTTTAAATTTCATGACATGTTTACATAATCTTACTCGATGGTCTTGCGTATCTTACTATCTTAATATATGTTAGGAGAGTTCTTCAACGCTGACAAATACTCAGTAAGCAATGTAAGATTTTTCATATGTATGTCAAGTGTCCCTAAATAATTTCTGCAGCGTTGTAAACTAGACTCAATCAAAATTCTTGTGGCATTATGAATATAATACACGCTATATATTGATCATTTCAGATGTTGGTTTTGTGCTAAATTTATTTTATTTTATAGTTTTGCCTGTCCCCATTTCTTGTATATATCTTCATATCTGACGACTAAATAGCGTTGTATGTTCATCACCTGTATCCGAATTTCAACAATTTGTCATAGATCCCCACAATCACTGAGAGCATCATCCGTGAATTTGTTGAAATATAATCTTTTTTTAAAGTGGTTATCTCCACTAGAGTATCGCAGTGTATGTCAAGTAGGAGTTGTGTATCTGTCCAGAGAAAAGTGAATTTAACGACTTGTATTATCGGTATTGTTACTCACAAAGCCTTTAAATTCCTTGCCAAACATTTCAATGATATGCTTTCCAATCGTGATAATGGAATTGCGAAATAAAGTTTAGACGTTGAAAGCACTTATTGCAATCGTAGATATATATACAGTGAAAAGATTCAAAACAACTACTAAGTTAGCCTGGAAGCGTATCTCGGACCAGTGTCGCAAATAATTATGATAATTCGCGTTTCTCCATTTATTCAGTACGACGCTGAGCCCAAAAACAAGAGAGTATCTAGAGTTACTTGCGTTATTGTGACTCAACACGATGATGATGATGATGATGATGAAATCTAAATATATTGTTAAGACGATACAAAGTTAAACTGCGTCCATCAATACTTCTTAAAGCATGAGGATTTGAATGGCATGTTGAATTGGTAGGAAGCGTTTCTTGACTAGTGTCGTAAAATGTCTTGATGATTTGCGTGTCCGGGAATTTTCTCGGTTACGCCGAACCACCGGAGTATCTTGGGTACGTAGTCAATTGTGGTTTGAAAAACTCGTAAAGGGCTTGAAGAGCTTGTGCGTTCCTGAGCATTGGACCTAATTCGAACCGAATGTTGATCTTGGTTATCTTTCTTCGCAAGGTAATTCTTGCCATTATGTGTCTTCTACATATAAATACTCTATGCGAGATGCTATCATCTACGCCGCACGTCCTGCATTTAGGTGAGTCGATTAGTTTGAATCTGTATCGGTATGACTTAGTCGTAGGGAAGTGACCTGTACGTAGCTGGGTTGCTAGGCACCGTGTCGCTCTGGGTAGCTCAT